>NW_015237588.1:0-655 GCF_001447785.1 Gekko japonicus | reverse complement strand
TCATTTTAGTCTAAACAGTAAAGATCACAGTGCAACAACGGTCATTCCATCCTAGCTATTAATCAACTTTTCACACTGGGATTAAATATACTATTACTAATTCTGAATACTATGTTTCACCATTCTGATTATATAAGAACAAAGGCATAATCTCAGTGCCTTAAAGAGATGCTTAATCCACATGAGACAAAAACTGTAGAGAGGCACGCCTATGTTAAAACATAGGCAAGCACACTGGTAGTGGGATACCTTTTATTGGGGCCAACCAAAGCATCCCAAATTAAAACTTGAAAGCTTTCTTACTAATTTGTGAAATTCTGACTGGTCCCCAAAAAGGTATTTTTGCTACTGGTGCTATTGGTATTTTAGATTCTGAGCATGAGCAATGAAACGCTGAATCGCTGATTGAGCCACATAACAATCAACGATCAAGCCACAAAGATTACCAGCCGAAAAACATTTATATTAGCTTACCTGCCAAACACATACCCACATGAGACCAAAAAGAACCATTTTCTGTACAAAAAAATGCCTGCTGTGAGACACTTTCCACGAATGACTAGGTCAATCTTTATTGACACACCTGGGCCAGTCCAATCTGTCCCCAGTGCTTCTCAACCTCTAAACAAGTGTGGAAAAGACTGCACCCTTACAA
>NW_015237587.1:0-656 GCF_001447785.1 Gekko japonicus | reverse complement strand
TTATGCAGGACTTGACTGATGGCAAGAACAATAGCTAGTTCAAAATGCAGGTAATAGCATCTTGGCTTGACCATCTGGATACATAAATTCGAATTCTCACACCTAAATAGGAAAGGATATTTCGTGATTCACTAAATGCCATTTATAGTAATGGAGCAGAATGGCTTTCCCCCCACCCCCTTAAACAAAGACAATGATTACCTTGAGTTGTGATAGTCTCAAACTTCAATAGAAGTCACAGCTGCTGGCATCATTGCTTTGGAAAAGACAATTACCATCAGGTTTCCTCCAAAACATGGAAGAAGTGATTTCTCAATAGCAGCGCTGAATTTATAAAAACTGGAGCATGAAATGCAAAAGAGAGAAGGGCGGGGTGTGACGGAAGAGCTGATCATACCTTCCTGGACTGAAGCATTTTAAATAGAGGTCATTACATTTAAAGGAAGGAAATGCTGGAACATCTTAAGCAAACTGCTAATAGATGCTAATGTTCAGTCAAATGAATGAGTGGCTCTAGAGAAGTGTTTATTTAGGGTATATTAGCATGTTTGCTTTGCTTTCAAATCTTCACATACTGTAGATCTTCAGGACTGACCCCTTCACAACCTAGTCTGAAAAACATGTTTGTTTTTAAATCCCCAAAGGAATATTTTTAT
>NW_015237586.1:0-656 GCF_001447785.1 Gekko japonicus | reverse complement strand
GTTCTGTGATTTTTATGTTTTATGTGCTCAGCCGCCTTGAGTGGGACTTAGAAGCAGCGGCATATGAATGTCTTAAATAAATAAACGGAGCACGGTTTTTGGGGATGAGCCTGAGGGCCCGATCCACTGAGCTCCCTTCTCCTTCCCCCCAGGCAGTCGCCGGTTGACTGTAGCGTAACCCGGAGGAACAAGGCTGGAGGCACTGTGGACCCCTCCCAGCTGTCGTACCCAGGGGGCTACAACAACCCACGCAACAGCCCCCCAACCAACCCCCCCAGTGAGGAGAAAAGAGTCATCGTCCCAGCAGGTCAGTATAAACAGCACCCACCCCTCCCTTCATCCCTTGCTGATATTTCCTTACAAAGCACAGCCCTCCATATGGTGGCTGGTTTACCAAGCAGCTTTTATACTTTTTTCGGGGTGTCCCCTCCAACCCCTGAATCCACCCCCAAGCCTACTCCTAGCTCCTCCCTGATTTGCACGGGAGATTGTCCCGAGCCTCTTCTGAGTGCTGAAAGTCAGCACTGGAACAACGGAGATCGTAGGAGAGAGTGTCTTCAAACATGCGCAGAGTGCTTTTCTGACTCTTCTGCATAAGCGCAGCCACACACACACACTCACCCAACTGGGAATGGAGGAAAGTCTCTTAGGGTTTG
>NW_015237585.1:0-656 GCF_001447785.1 Gekko japonicus | reverse complement strand
TCGTTATTCAAAGCAAGATTTTTACCTCTGTATCTTCATTCGCCACCATCCTGCTCTTTCTCAAGGCAGCATTGTCTTGCATTGTGGAAATAAATAGTTCCAAAGAGACCCAAATAAAACAGAGCCATTTAGATGCAATTAATTTGGGGCTGTGTTCCGTTGCAGAAGCTGTTGCAAAACTTTGATTTGCATTAATAGGGGGTTTTGCATGCATGTCCAGAGCAAAGTAACCCCTTTTGCAATGTTTCAGGGAATGCTATTATAGGACTGTCATAATCATATCTTGTATGCCCATCATTTTTTACTTTGCTTCACCACATCACCTTCAAGTGCAGTTGGTAACCACCTATTATCCTCCCATACTGAAGTTGCAATAAACACAGCCAATTGTTGCCTCATTCTGCCTGACCTGCTGAGGAGATACTGCAGAAATAAAAGATGTTACTCTGCAGTCTGGAAATTCCGTACTGTTGTCTACCTTCAGCTACCCCTTGTTTTGCTTCCTGTTGTTGCTTCTTCCCATCTGTGGGGTTTCTTCTTGCTTTTATTACTCTGCAAAGAGCCACATTGATTAATAAGAGTAGTAGCAGTGTAAAATTAACAGTAACAGAAGCAAAAGTTCTACTATGATTCCAAAATTAGTAGTAGTAGTAGTA
>NW_015237584.1:0-656 GCF_001447785.1 Gekko japonicus | reverse complement strand
ACCTGGAGGCTGGCAACCCTACCACAGCCTTCCTTCTCTCAATTTTATTGGTTGGTGGCAAGGCAGGAGCAATGGCAGCAGTGAGGCCTTCCTTCCCTGTTATTCTTTTCCCCCACTCCACACATTTACCAAAGCTGTATCCCAGACACAAAGAGCCCTGGGAAACACTGGCCTTTATTCATGGGAACATAACATTTCTTCAGAAGACGTTCTGAGGCCACTGATTCCACCTTCTCACTGCAGCCCACTGAGACCCCCTGAAATTTTGTCCCTGCAGGTCAGCAGACCTTCATGAATAGCATAGGGGGCAAAGAAGGGGAGGTCTGTGGTGAGAAGGGGGAATTAGTGGAAATCACTGCCCCATTTTAGCAAAACGTAAGGTTTCTTAAGTTTTCAGAATGTGTAGTTGGATACAGGCCATGATTCTGAATCTAGTCCAGTGGACTCAGGAGCACTACTTATCCTAGGGTTCCTTGTACCTTGCACATTAAAGGAAGGAGCTGGAATAAAAGGGAAGACAATGCTGCTGTACTTGCCCTTCAGCAAGTAAGACTGGGAGAAGGTGGAAGGGAAGGATGGGGTCTAGAATTCTGTCAGAGGCCTTGTGTGTAGGCTGTGATTTTCACGCACCTTTTGTGAGGTTTGCTGTTTGCAAA
>NW_015237583.1:0-656 GCF_001447785.1 Gekko japonicus | reverse complement strand
GATAACAGTGCATTTGTTCTTCTGAGGTTCCTTGCTATTAGATGCAATGTTCTTGCTTCAGTTAGACCATTAAGAGAACTGAGTCATAGATTATCCAAGTATTATGGCATGACGTTTCATGGCTGAATCCAATAACATATCAAAAACATATAAAATAAGAAATCAACTAGTAGCAGCCAGTTCTGGGGTAATTTATATATTGTTGTTGTCATTGTCTCCATCCATGTGTGTTGGAGACAGGACAGAGAGATTAGCATGGGAATTTATATGTATTTATTTATTTTGTACATTCATTCCCTTCTTACAACAAGCCTGTAAGGTAGATTCGGCTGAGAGTGACTGGCCCAAGGTAGCCCAGTGCTTTTCTTGGCTAGTTTCTCAGGTCCCCGTTCAGTACTTTAACCACTACCCTACACTGGCTGTATTGTATTTCTTTATTTCACACACTACTGGAATAGCATGGAATGCAGCCCCAAGAGATTGTAACCCTACTCTCTTATTAATCCATTAATTAAGTCCAGCTTCTACACTGCTGCACCACAGAAGGCAGCTAATAGTCTGAAATGAATGAAGGGTGATTAACAATTCCCTGGAATGTAGAGCCTATCAGTGGGATGGAAGGCAGCCTGGTATAGCCTGATCTTATCAGATCTCAG
>NW_015237582.1:0-656 GCF_001447785.1 Gekko japonicus | reverse complement strand
TTGTTGTTGTTCTTATTGTTGCAATAGCCGAAAACAGTTGCATTTGGGGAACTGGTAGTCATGATGTCTTCTGGCTGCCGAACTAGAATGTGGGGGAAGCTAGAAGAATGTGAGTCTCTTTTTTCTTTGTTTAACAGCAACGGCTGTGATAAAGAAGAGAGGAAGGTGCACTTACAGGCTTCTTTTTACGGCTCCAGAATCCTTCTGTTTTTCTCCACGTCCATCAAGCACTGCACATACTTTTCCAATTAAACTTTCCTCTATAGCCAGCATCGGTTAAAAAAACCAAGGGCCTCCGGATTACTGCAAAGCAACCTACTTTGTGCCAAACCCCCAGATTTCTGCAAGGTATGATCGAAGAGATAATCTTGACTATTGCATTGATGATTTTTGGTTCATTCAGAGAACAGGCATTGTATTCTTCCCTCCAGATTAATACTTTATTCAGTTCCCCAAGTACATTGATTTTAGTGATCCTTACAACAACATGGAAGGCCAGTACTATTTCCATATTTGAGGTTGCATGGAGACTGAGGAGTCGAAAGTACGGCTTGCTAAAAACTCTGTACCATTCCTCTGTCTGAGCTCCCAGTTTGAAGAGCAGCTTCCAGCGCCAAGTTGATGCATTCATCCATTTATGAAGAAGAAGAAGAAGA
>NW_015237581.1:0-656 GCF_001447785.1 Gekko japonicus | reverse complement strand
AAAGTACAAAATAAGCTTGTGACTTCTTTGTCTTTTCTCTTCAAAGCAGTTCGATGCATAGAAATCGTGTGGGTGCTTTTGGGGGGAGGTGGTGCATGGAGACAAAGTGACCAGAAATGTTTAATGTGCTAAACTGGTGCATGTCAAAAACAGAGGAGCAGATCCAGTGAAACAAAACCCCTCTTAATTCTGCCTGTTATTGTACATATGTCAGCGCAAACACCCCTGACCTTAAAATGTTGCTTCCAGCTGCTAGCCGAAATAATGGACGCTATCTCAGGATGCATTTCGAATTGGCACAGGTGATGGGAGGCCTAAGTCCTCTTAAAGCCTAGATTACCATGTGACAGAGCGGAACAGATGGAAAGGATGACTTTCCCTTTCCCTCAGAGAGACAGAGTGGGATTGACAGTTATCAAAGCGCACAAACATCATTTCATTCCACTCATCTTCTCTCTCTTGCACAGCTGGCTTGAGTCGTGGGGCAATGACATTGCAGGGTTTGGTTTGGTTTGCTTCCCTCACCAGTTTCAGTTTTGATTCACCGGTACAGTCTGTTCATTGGTAGAAAAGAATCTTAAAAGATAAACACAGAAGGGGGATCAGAAGCTCCCGATTTGAAACTGGGTGGGTATCAGTGTTCCCTCTAAGCTGAG
>NW_015237580.1:0-656 GCF_001447785.1 Gekko japonicus | reverse complement strand
TATCATGAAGTTCCTTGTCTTAGGCTGTCTTTTACATGGGGCTGGATCCTACTATTCAGCTCAGTGTGGAGCTTTCCTCCAGCACAAGAAGCCTTCCTCTGGAGGAAGATCCTCTTCTGCCAGAGGAAGTCTCTTTGCCCTGTAGGAAGGCTTTGCAATTGGCTGAGCAGAGTGGTAAGCTCTAGTAATACATGGTGGAATGCCCATGCCAGTTCCCATTTAGAGATGAACAGGAGCATAAATGGCTTTAAGAGGGGATTGGACAGATTCATAAAGGGGTAGGTCCATCAGTGGCTACTACTCATGGAGACTAAATGGAGCCTCCACATCTAGAGGCAGTAAACTTTTGAATACCAGTGCTGGCAGGTGACATCACGGAGAGACCTGTTTGTTGGCCCTCCAGGGCGTTTGGTTGGCTGCTATGTGAAACAATATGTCAACTCTGCTGGACCGTTGGTTTCCCATTCTTATTCCTTTTGATATATAGAGAAAGAGTTAACATAATAGCTGGGAAATGGTACATGAATCTGTGAACTGAAGGAATTCATACAGGTATGGGAATTCATACAGGAATTCAGACCGGTACGTTTTAAAAATGGCTCTCTGCTGCCAATTCAGTTCATGCTGTGGAATACTGCGTACAGTTCTGGTCACCG
>NW_015237579.1:0-656 GCF_001447785.1 Gekko japonicus | reverse complement strand
AAATGCTTCTCACCCATATACTCAGTGTCTAAGAACCTGAGAGGAGAGTAAGACATAAATAACTCTAAGCATTTACTGTCACCATTTTAAGAAGGCAACATAGGAACTGTATTATCCCATGGAGAGGAACAGAAGGTAGGGAGGGTCCTGACTCCCTGGTAAATTGTATGAGCCTTCTAGCACTCAGAATTTAAAATATCCAAGGAGTAAATTCTGGAGTCTGGATCTTTCATCAGACTTCTTTCAGACCCCTGAAGTGGCCTAGACTCTGAAAGACAGTCTTCACTTTGCTAGGCCTGATTCAAGGACTAGTGTACAAAGTTTAACTGCCTTTCCCCCAGTTCAGAAATATTCTCAATGCTGGATTATTATTATTTTTAAATCTGTGTGGTAGACATCAAGCAAAACAATTTGATAGGCTTGGATTATCTTCAGACTGTTAGTTCCCCCATTTCTATTCAACATCAAACAAATGGAGACTAGGCCTAACATTGTGTCTGTAACTATGGAATGTTCTGTTGCTTCTTGTAGATGCATTCGTTGTACTTTGACCCCACCAAAGCTCAGCACAATAATGAGTCTATGGAGCTCTTCCCAACCAGTGAATCTAACCCCAAGGAAAGTTCTATATATGTCTACATGAATGTCACATCATG
>NW_015237578.1:0-656 GCF_001447785.1 Gekko japonicus | reverse complement strand
TTTTTTTAAAATACATTTACTTGTGTTTTCAGCAAGTGTCAGACTGAAGGAGACTGAAGTACCAGTGCTGGGGTAAAGGTGCTGTTGTATGTTTGTGTGTACAAACATCCTTGTTTTAGCATGTTATCTATACATGCTTTTGCAAGAGGTACCCCTCTGGTCAGGGGTTTTTTTTCTTAGCATGTGGTAGGAGGTACCCCTTGCCCTTGGGCATAGTACTGTTTACTTTACCTCCCCAGAAGCAACCAGGCTCAAGCACTAACTTTGTCACACAATGTGAGAAGTAGCATTGGACAAGGTTGGTCTGATAGTTTTTTTACACCATCAGGTCATGTCCTCTGAATACTGTCAGCTTAAGTTGTACGTACATTCTTCCATGCAAATTCAGTCATTCATGGGGTGCTGCTGAGCTGTATTTAGTTGCTTTTCTTGACAAACAAAATTTGAATAGTCTAGCACTTGAAGGAGAGGGTGATTACATGTCCCATGTAACAGACAAGGTAGTGCTAGTTCTCTGTTGTGAATTCTTGGAGAGGTACTGAAATTCAATGAGTTATATGGCAGTATAATGATTTGTGATTTGCCTATAGGACTGCCAATCCTCAGGTGGCAGTAAAGGATCCCCTTATTTTGTGGGCTCCTGCCTGCTGCCAGCC
>NW_015237577.1:0-656 GCF_001447785.1 Gekko japonicus | reverse complement strand
GCATCGGTGGGAACACTTCTGTGCTTTAAGCATTTATTATCCATTTTTTTCATGGCATCCTGGGAATTGTAGTTCGGTTAGAATTCTGAGACATCTCAGTTACAGATCGCTGCCCCCCCCCGCCCCCGTCTTGCACCTCCTGGTTTCACATGGCCTTCCAATATTGATTGTGATTGCTTACTTAGCTTTGGCGTGACCGTTCCAGCAGTCGTCATCATTTGACGGGCCAGCGGTCACACTCTCCTTTTTGCAGACAGTGTAGGGTAGTGCAGACCAGAACTTTTTCGAAAGCTTCAGTTTTTCTTTAATGTCAATCACCTAATCAAAAGTGAGAATATCTGGTCAGAAAGGCAAATAGACAAACGGTCTCTCTTTTTTTAAAAAAAATTACAACATTGTTAGTCTCGTTGTTGATGGTGGTAACAATGAAGAAATTCAAGATTAATTTCCTCCTCTACTGAACAACGCATGGGGCCATTTAGCAAGCCATATGTCATGGGTATGGCCAGAAATATAGGGAAACAGAACCAAAAAGGGAACCAAATGCAGAACCAAAAAGGGAAGAAAAGTACCTGTAATTTAGATAGGCATTTGGTCAGGGCAGGTTCTACATTTGCATTACAACAATTATCATGGCTTAACAAGGCTAATTAGGT
>NW_015237576.1:0-656 GCF_001447785.1 Gekko japonicus | reverse complement strand
TTTTATTAAAGGCACTTGGAGACCTGCTGGGGGAATGGGGGAGGGAGGCAAAGCTTGCTAAAGGCTAGTGATTGTTAGAAAGCAACCACAGAGTGGCAGAGATAGTTTGTTGTTGTACGAATTATATGCCTTTGCAGCTAGATAGCCAGCAAGCAGAAGTTTAGCAGGTGAATCTTTTCCTATGGCTAGTAAAAGTCTTAGCCGCTGAATATTTGGCAGCTGTTAAAAGCACATCAATTTTGTCAGCACTGAAGTTAGCATTCTCGCTAAATGAGAGCTCTTCTGGATTAACAAGGTAGACAAGACTTTGATCCAGGATTCTTGTATGGTTTCGGAAATCAGGAACATTATTCCTTGAGGTAAGGCAGGGTGCATTGTGTATTGAGCGCTGCCATTCCATAGTTTATATCACTCTACCTCCATTTTTTGCTTGAATTTCCAGTCCCTGCAGTATGCTTCAACATTCTGGGACAATGAGGTTCTGTCTTTTGCTTATTGATACTTTTAGATTTACCCTGGTGGTGGCAAGAACTTGTCAGATCCTGTGTAGATCTTAACCTATTGAAATCAGTGGGCTTAACTGCATAAAATGAGGCCAATACAGCTGCTGTCTGAGGCAGGCATAAATCTTATTGAACTCTAGGGTTGCCAAGTTA
>NW_015237575.1:0-656 GCF_001447785.1 Gekko japonicus | reverse complement strand
TAAAAGGACCAAGATGTGGGTACGATTCATGAAAAATCTGAAAAATTCTTGAGAGTGAGATATTTTGAATGGGTTGGATGTGCACTTGCTTTCCCTCTTCGTGACAGCTGTCTGCTGACTGAGTTTCAATTCTTGTTACTTTTTCCAACCAATTGCCTTGTATCAAAAGGCCAACTGGAGATCTCTGTAAAGAGATTTATTCCTTGGCACTTTAGAGTTGAGGCTTTCCCCTTTTCTGCTGCTGGACACAGTGGGAGTGTTGAAAGCTCTTCAGTTCCACTACAGCAGTAGGTAATCCAAACCCGCTAGTGGGGATAAAATACAGACTTGATAGGATTTGAATATTATTTTCTAATCATAGGAACCACAGTATGCTCATAAGGTGCTACTGGGCTCAAGTCTAGCTGTTCTATTACAAACCAACACAACTACCCTCTGAAAGTATTTTCACAGTAGCTAATAGAATCAGGCACTAGGATTGAAGTGTCAGTATGGGGATACAGATGGTGCTGTTGCACCAGTGCTCAGACCTACTGTTAGGGCTTTAGCCAGTGCTGTAGTGACCACTGATATTTTTTTCTGCTAGTATCTGTCTCTTGATGTTGCAGAAATACAACTGTGTTATGCGTGGTGTTGTAAAACATTTGTCATTTATT
>NW_015237574.1:0-656 GCF_001447785.1 Gekko japonicus | reverse complement strand
CAGTACATATATTACAGATACTTCATGACATTTAAAACAATATTAAGACACACTAATTTTAGTGGCTCCATTTATATCTGAGGATATTCTTCTGGAAAAATACCTGCACCCCACAAAACTCATTTACACTGATGAAGGGGGTGGGAACTTCCATTTTTCAGGATAAGTGTCTACAGAACTCGTCTGTGGCTTATGTGTACAAATGTAACATTTGTCAACATTTGGTTTTAAAGGATTGGTCTGTCATTTATTTTACAGCACTATTCAAATAAAATGGAACAGTAGAATGCCCCTATCCAAATCAGCTGAATCAGTTGTTTGTCAAAGGAGTTCCCAGTTGCTACTGCCAGAAGTCATCTCTGCTTGTAAACTTTGAGAAAAGAGCTTCACGGGCCTGCCCTGTGCCCAGGATATTATGAATCACTCCTGCTCTGTTGGTGGGGTTGAAATGAATTTAACGCAGGGAAGTGGCTTGCAGCCTGCCTGAGCAGACTTTGAGAAAGACTTTCAAATGCATCTTAGAATTTCCAAATAAAATCTGAATCCTGATTTGAAGGCTAATATCTGACAATCAAAATTTGCATTTGACCTTGAGAAACTGGTACTTCTAGTTTTAGTAAAATGACAGGTGATACCTTTGCAGTTGCTATGAAGCT
>NW_015237573.1:0-656 GCF_001447785.1 Gekko japonicus | reverse complement strand
TGGCCAATGAACTGCTCTAACGAACCACCTGAACCTTCATGAAAAAATTGTAGTTTGTTGTTGGTTCGGGAACGGTGCAACCAAACGAACTGGGTCAAAAGGCACCACGAACCAGTATGGTTCGAGTAAAAAATCAGTTTGTTTTGTGGTTCGTGCCCATCCTAAATATATACCCTTGTTTGTCTCTAAGGTGCTACTGGACTTGAATCTAATGATTTCAATATCTATACATATAGATATAGATAGAGATCTTATATATGTATTCATATATTTGTGCATATATATACATCTATACATACATATCTCTGTCTATCAATCATCTATCCATCCATCCATCCATCTATCCATCCATGCACACATGTTAGATTTTGTGATACATGATGCCATTACTTTCACATTTCCCATGTGGAAGTCTCTTTTGCAGGAGTGTATTTAGCCATGCTTCATGTCCGAAGACTCTAGAAGGAAAATCTTCCAAATGCCTTTAAATTAAATGGGATATTAAGAGAAACAATGACGGCTAAAAAGAAAAAAAAGATGAAACTTCCACTGTATAGATCTGTTAATTCCCTGCAATCCGCAGTGTCGATGAAACCCGGGAGAGTTGTAAAAAGATTTAAAAAACAGGCAGTCATTTTATTGTCGCAACATAAAAC
>NW_015237572.1:0-656 GCF_001447785.1 Gekko japonicus | reverse complement strand
CGCGGCGCAGCACTTGTGTGAAATCGGTCTAAGTGTTTGATTTTTCAGGGCTCTGGAAGCAGGGCTTTTGTCACATTCGTCCACCTGTCGTGGATGAGCGTCCAGGCTCAACAGAGGATTCCATTTGACCTCTTTTGATGGCTCTCTGCTTTCTCTACCGGCAACATTTTAGATGGATTCATAAATATGTTATCATTTTCAGATTACAGTCGGCGTGCTCTTCTGATAATTATATCGGTTTTTAATACGATCTTACTTTCCTTGTTTATCTAATGTCAAGAGTATAAGTGACCCGTATTGCACTCTTAAGAGGCTGTTATCACTTGATATGTATAGATGTGGAGGGAGCCAGAACTCTGTGAGCAGAGGGACCTATTCATTGTCAGTCTGCCCTTTTCCATCCTGGTTAAGTTAGTTAAGACAGCCGGTGGGTGTTCAGCTTTTTCTAAGGCGAGATCCCACATGACCTGCGTAAACTTTTCAGGGGGTCTCAAACACCTGCAGGAACAGCTCGATCTGGTCATGCTGTCCATGAAACACCCCAAACCCTCACATAAAAAGTCAGATTTCTTGGAATTTAACCCATGAATCTGCATACTCATTATAATGACTGCCGGATGGAGAACGGCTGGATCCCTTTGGCTCGATTTGTGCCA
>NW_015237571.1:0-656 GCF_001447785.1 Gekko japonicus | reverse complement strand
ACACACCATTTGTCCTCTGTTGCAATGATTTCAAAGCTTTCCGGCTACCTGCAATGTCTGAGGCAACAATAATTTTTGTTTCAGTTGGCATTGGCAGACATGAAGTACGAAATGCCTGGGTGGTGATATGGCATGGGGGTTTTCTGTTCAAAGCGGGAAAGGAGCCAGAAATTCCAGTGGGTGCATGTAATCTCTTGGGTGTGCCTAAAATAGCTCCTTGGGTCCCAGTCATGGCTTTTTGTGTGAACTGAAAGTGGTACGATGCCTTGAGAAAGCATTCCTGTTAGATAGAACTGCTCTCCTGGCTTTCCTGTCATCCGAGGAGAGGTGCCGTCGACAAAGGAATGAAGTCTTGATAAAGGAAGACGGAAGAGTGCATATGTCTTCGTGTTATACATGATTAAAATAAAGCACCCAGCCTTATTTTATGATGATGTTTGTATAACATATGGCTTTCTAGAGACAGTCCTAACCATTACCTCTTTATCTGTTTAGAACAGGATTCTCAGCTATTTATTATAAGCAAGCCGCTCACTAATATACTGGCATTTTTATCGTTAAGGTCAGTACAATGATAGAATTTGCTTCTGCTTTCCTGGTTGCTTTTGCAGAAAGAAAAGTCAGACACTTACAAAGGTTGGGTTATTTCCCCGCCC
>NW_015237570.1:0-656 GCF_001447785.1 Gekko japonicus | reverse complement strand
TGACCACTCGAAGATCATCAGTTACAGGGTAAGCAGCCTGTTTTTCTCATTTGTGACATTGTGGTCCCCTTTGTATTTTTGGTATAAATTAAAGCCAGGACTAAATCCAGTTTGTCACCACGATGGCAAACGTATATATCACACTGTGGCAAATCATTTCTGCTTGGGATAATGATATCCTAGGAGGTGTAGCATCGCCTTGGAGAAAATACGGCAAGCTTTAAGAGAAATAAACATGTAATTTACTATGAGCAGGTTCTGATGTTTCAAGATTTCCCGATGAGACACATCAGAGTATCTTTACGTAAGAAAAGTAAACCACAGGTTAAGACGGTTCTGATAATATGGTAAGAATTAAAACTATGAAGGGCCTAATCAGCAAATGTTTTTTCTGTGATCTGATAATGGTCAAAAGAAATAAGTAGGAGATTTACCTTGCTCAGTCATTGAAGAGGAGTTGATTTGGATCTGGAGGGAGAATTTTCTCTTAGGGAAGCAATGGTACGTTACTCTGCACAGAACATCTTACGTACCTGTCAACATGATATTTGTTGGGACAGTTAAAAGGAGCAATGCTGAACAGAACTCAGGTCAAAAACTTTGGAAAGCGGTAACTGCTTTTGGTCAGTGTAATGACCAGGGGTCATTTCGTAGAA
>NW_015237569.1:0-656 GCF_001447785.1 Gekko japonicus | reverse complement strand
GAGTGTGAGATTCCCCACTCCCACTGAGGGACTGGCAGGTCTGCTTATGGATCTTCACCCAGAAGCCTTGTCAAAGCATGAACAGCATTGTTCCCCCCTCCATTTTCCATTTGCTACTCACCAGAGAAAGGACAGGCAACAGACTCTGTGTGTGTGGTAGCTTCCCTACCCCCAGTGGACACCTGTCAACCCTAGTTGAACCTGTGACCTTCCACACTAGTTTGCTCTATAGTTGTTTTCTTCTGTCCAAATCAAACAACTAAGTAGAGACATAACCTGCAAAACAATCTTTTGTCTCTCCTGGCAATGTCTGATCAGAGCAAGGAAAATGACAATGCAGACAGCTACCATTACCTCAACCAGGCCACCTATAGCAAGACTCTCATCCTCTTATAATGCAAGGGAGGGGGAGCTACCTTTGCTCACTTCCTGCCAATTGACTAAATTTTTTGTTGTTGTTCAATTAAAGAAGTGTCAGACTCTGGCTGAAAAACTACATTTTGGCCATCCAAAATGGAATGGCAAAGAGTTATCAGGCAGCCAGATCACAGTGCTGGAACTGTCCAGTGTCCTATCACTATGAAGGTGACAAGTACTTGGCTGCCCAGAAGCAACTAACAGACAGTTCTCTATCGACTGGGTGTTTGTTGGGCCCA
>NW_015237568.1:0-656 GCF_001447785.1 Gekko japonicus | reverse complement strand
AAAACGGCCTCAAAGCATAGAGTTTTGCCCCCAGAGCAGAGCGTCAAATCCCCCCCTCCCCGACATCACCAACATGCTGACATCACTTGGAAGTGATGTCAGCGCATTCCACATGGCATCGGGGTGGGGGGAATTTCCTCCCGCTAGCCAGCTGGCTGGTGGTGGGCAGGAGCCCATGAAAGCAAGAGGTCCCCTCCCCTCATCTGGGGAATGGTATCCCTAATGGAGAATGTATGAAACTGCCTGACACTAAATCAAACCATTGAGTTCAGTATTGTTTCCTCTGACTAGCAGTGACTTTCCAGAACCCGCAACAAGGACAGGTACTTCCAAACACCTGCAGTCCTTCAAACTGGAAATGCTATGGACTGAACTTGAGCCCTTCTTCATATGTCCTGCCACTGAGTCACAGTCCCTTTCAATATATTTTAAATTAAAATAATTTTGCTTATTACCAGGCTCATGGTTTTATAAAGTACAAAACCTGCTGTTTGGGGGGAGGGGTACTGATGGAAAGATAACTCACAAAATAAAAAACAAATGCATTGCTAGAACTATTTTTTTAAAAAAAAATTGTCCATCTCTGCCTTACATTTCATGGCTGCTTTTTAGAGCCAAAAGTCATAGTGGGAGTTCCAGTCACAGAATTCCTACAT
>NW_015237567.1:0-656 GCF_001447785.1 Gekko japonicus | reverse complement strand
CTCGGATGGCAGGATTCGGTCGGTTGCGGGTCTTGGCGCCTCCTGTTTTCGTTCTTCGGGAAGGGGAGAAATTACCGCCGCTGCTCTCCCATCGTCAGAGAAGTGGGTCAGCGCAGCTCGTAACTGGGTCAGCTGTCTCCGGCGAGGCGGCGGTGGGGGGGGGGAGCTCCGTCTCGCTGATGGGCAAAAGTGGTTCCCTGCCAGGAGTAAAATCCTATTGAAATAAATGATGCAAATCCTAGAACAGCTCCCGATGTTGGCAAATATCGGCTTGGTTCCTGCTGTCTCTAGCTGCGCGCATGCAGCTTGTGCGTTCTCAAACTGAAGACTAGCGTCTTCGGCGAGGTTGCCCTTGGTGATACTCGAAGGCTGCAGCTGGTGGGAAATGACTGCTTTCTAGGCTGTGCCCTTGGGGGGTGAGGGGTTATTACTCTGGCATTCTGATTAGAAATATCTTCGTTCAAAGTAAGGCCTGTTAAGTTCTTTTATGCATTTCCGAATTATGGTGTTTAGAGTGTGCCAGATGTAGTCTCTCAGACCCGATGACATGCATAGCCATTTTTAATGTCATAGTAACCATGGGGGCTGTTAACTTTGAGAAGGTGCTGCGCAGTGCTTTGGATGCAATAACAGACCACGGTTTGCCATTATGCGAG
>NW_015237566.1:0-656 GCF_001447785.1 Gekko japonicus | reverse complement strand
TTTAAATACATGAAAAGTGCAAACAGGAGAGGGTTGACCATCTCATAACATATATTTTAAAGAAAAAACTAAAAGTTTGAAAATACTTTGGGTTTTCGCTTCACATGGTAAGGTGTGATCAAGAGCCTTCTTAAATCCCTTCCACCAACTTTGTATGATAATCAGCATTCAGCAAATCTGTATCAGCAACATAATTTCTTTCCTTGTTTGTTGTCCATCTAGGGTAAACAGAGTTCAAAATGATATCATTGCCACCATAACTTACTCTGACTTTCTCCTACTGAAACAATCCAAGTTTGTAGACTGAATGACAGAAAATCATTCACATGCCAGACATCCCTCATCTACTATAGAAATGTCAAGTATTGAACATGGTGACATTCTCTATAAGCCATTTTATCTTCTGATTTATTAAGGAGAATATCCATTTTAAAACTTACAATGTGAAGTGATGATGTTAGGGACGAGGCTGAATCTTTAAAAGGCTTGTTACTCAGATAAACCCTAACTCTTTTCCCAAGGCCCAAAACCAGAAGGGAGAAATCAATTCTGAAGGCTTTCAGCATCTTGGAAAAGGCTTAATCAAGATTCTTTTGAAATACAGAATAATCTTGCATGATGTCTAAATACTCCTGGGTACTTCAAAATAGAGAGGA
>NW_015237565.1:0-656 GCF_001447785.1 Gekko japonicus | reverse complement strand
TACTTACGTTTCTGTGTCTGAAACCAATGATTCATTATTACATACATCATTGAAGGTGTGAAGTTGATTCTATAGTTAGAAAAAGAAGAAATTAAAATTGTTTTACAAACACACAAAGAATTCCATTGGTTTAACTTAAAAAAATTTCAAACTGGCATAATCAAAATACTATGTATGTAAGTCAACTGCAGTATTCTTCACTGATAGTATTTACTGTCCTACACAAAATATATTTCCCTTTTAATCCGAGACAGGTGGAGACCTTTAAAATCCTGGGACTCTCAATTGAGACTTTCAGTGTGAAAAGCCACATTGAGTCTGTAACCTGGGAGAGGCTCCAGAAGCAGTCTGCCAGGACCATCACAACTTTTTGCACAAATAAAACAGGATCAATTCATCCATTCTTCCCCTACTCACAACCAGCTTTTTGATCAGCCAACATGGGATTCATTCTCTCCCCCTTTTTAAAAAAGCTCATTTTTACTACAATGGCTGAAAAAAAATGATTCTGTTCTATTCTCCCCATTCTCACATCATTATTTTCAGCAACTTTAGAAGACCTTGTTAAATGATCTGACAAACTCACTTTGACTGCCAATCAACCTGGGGGAGTATATGGGGAAGAGGGGGTAGCATCATTGTTGCATCTTCCTGAC
>NW_015237564.1:0-656 GCF_001447785.1 Gekko japonicus | reverse complement strand
GGGGGGGGGGGAAGGAGGTGTGTGGGGGGGTCAGTTATAGCACTGCCTCTTTCTGCAGTTCAGTTAAACGCTGCATCTGATCACATCAGTCATGTGTGGTCTGGAGTTCCATTCTGACCGGTATTATCCTGCCGTAATCAGCAGCGGGTGGTATGAAACTAATTCAGACTGTGGCTACACATAGGCTTTCTGGATTTCCAGGCCAAGAAGTTCTTCCCGGGGTAGCTGCGATGACTGCAAAGAGCCACAGACGGTCGCCCAGCTCACAAAGCACCTGCAGAGCCTCAAGAGGAAAATCAGGAAATACGAAGAAAAGTTTGAGCAAGAAAAGAATTACCGGGTAAGAACCCCAAGTAGGCCAGCAAGCTGCATTCGAAGAAGTTTTTCTTGTGCGTGTTGTGGATTAGGAAAGGGGAGGGAGGATGATCGTGAGAGAAGAGGCAGTGTTTGGCCTACTGAGTTGCAAGTTGTATAGGCCTGGTATCATACTTCTGTCTATCTGTCTGGTCCACTTTTGTCCTGCCTTTCTTCAGAGGGGCTTAGAGCAACGTACGTGGCTCTCCCTTCCTCATTGTATCCTTGTAAACAGTTTTGTGAGATCAGTTTAGGTGAGAGGGGGTGACTGGCCCCAAAACACTCATTCACTATTTAGTTGG
>NW_015237563.1:0-656 GCF_001447785.1 Gekko japonicus | reverse complement strand
GGGAAGCAGCCACGGACAATCATGCTCTGCTAGAAAGTGAGAGGCGAAGGGGGTGGGGGTGAGAAGTGAGCATTCAGAGGTTGGCATCTAAGTGGTGAGGCTGGCAAGGATGCCAGGGAAATGGATACGCGTGCCAGCTGAATTGTAGGCCTGGGGTGACGTCAGGAGGTAAAAGGGCAATGAACAGTGAGCCGGAACAACCTTCTGCAAAGGGTCACCTTCTCCTTGCTGCTGAATGAATGCGACTCACGGGGACTGGACTGAGGCTAAGGCAGGCATTTACCTCTCCCCCCCTAAACATCTACAAATATCGTCACTCCAGTGGCACTGGCAATCGCTAGACTCTCAGCACGCTCACTGCATTTCGTCTCCTTCCCGGGATGAAGCCAGGAAGAGCCTCATGCTTGATCCGGTGGTATTAGGGAGGAATCCGTCAGGAAATCCATTAATATCGTCCTCTGTGTTTCATTCTACAAAACTGAGCCAATGCAACAAGTGCAGTAATACGGATGATTTTGCTCTAGCGATGGCTAGGGACAAAAAAAATGTTGCATTATGGCAGGGCTGAGAGAGAAAGAGATCTTGGGGGCTACAGCGGACAGCCCAATAACAATATTCAGACACTATGGAAGAAGAAGAGAGAAGAGATTGGATTT
>NW_015237562.1:0-656 GCF_001447785.1 Gekko japonicus | reverse complement strand
TATATACATATATATAAAGCGAAAATAGCATTTCTGCACAATAAGGCCTTTTTTCACATTCGTCACTTCACCCCTCTGCAAATTCCCCCCCATTCTTCTTCATCCAGCTTTGACAACTCTCCATTGCCAGAATACCCGGTGATGGATTATTTGCCGCAGAGGCAGCATCGGGATATTTGGCAAGCCCCACATGGGGGTGGGGGTGGGGAGAAGGTGGCCACTTCTGTGGAAACGAGTCAGCAGAACTTCTGATGAACTGGCAACTCTGCGGCATGAAGTCCTAAATTACGTTAATGTAATTAAACCGGGGGGGGGGGCACTCAGTTCATGAGAGGCAGCTGGTAGATGCACAAAAGCAATAAAAGGGAGAGATCTCGCCTGCTCGGAGACGGGTCCCTGCCAAAGAGCCGGCCAGTTGTCATTAGGAGATTGCACTCTTCTTGGCTTGAAGGAGACACTTTCGGCGGCCACCCGAGTTCTCTGGCTGAGGCAGCATTATGCGCACTTGGAGCTGGAACCCTGAAAGGGTTTGGAAGAGGAGGAACGGATGAGAAGCTGAGAAGAAAGGCTATGGGTTGCCCCTTAATTTAGGACAACGTTCCCGATTCTCCAGGTAGAGGTTGTAAGAACATAAGGACATCAGAAGAACCCTGCTG
>NW_015237561.1:0-656 GCF_001447785.1 Gekko japonicus | reverse complement strand
CAGGCAACTCCAGGAAGGCAGTCTTGAACCCCTGCCTGCTACAAAGCTCCCAGATTTGCTTCACATTCTCATTCTGAGCAACTTGTGACCAGCAAAGAAGGCAATGGGGTTACCCCTTTGAACCGGGCTATTGCCGACTCTGCTGCCAATGCCAACATTTGTTTTCACTCTTCCCTGGATTGAACCAGAGCTAAGTTTTCAAGTGCCTGACAACATATCTGCCTCAACTGTCTCTCTCTGTCATATGGAAATATTCATGACACACCATCCATTATGCCTGTGTAGATGGTGAGTGAAGCACGTTGTATGCTAGATGTGCCTTGGAATGAATGAACAGAAAAACATTATTCCTTTTCTTAATAAAGAAAGAGCGTCCCTGAGTACATGCACTTCAGTGCTGTGTGTTCCACGGACACCCAGCAAAAATAGGCCTGAACGATTTGTATTCCTCTAATGGTCTTTGGTTGAGCTAAACAACTTAACTGATTCTGCAGCTGTGTGTGGGAGAGAGTTCATTCTTTACATGATTCTTTCCCAGGGCTGGCAGAGAGCTGTACTGATGAGAAAAGGCAATATGTACTACCCTAGTGAAAAGATTTTGGGTTATGAGAAAATCCACAGAGCAGATGCTTGTTTATTAGCGAAGCTATGTATGA
>NW_015237560.1:0-656 GCF_001447785.1 Gekko japonicus | reverse complement strand
TTTATATAGGGACCTGTCAGGACCCAAATTGTTTCTTGCCCTCTTCATGTTTGTTTGCTCCTGTAGTGTGAGTTGCATCTTGGCTGGCAGGGAGACATTAATTACAGATGTGGATGGCATCAAGACAGCCCAGCATGGATTGGGGGAGTCTGCTTTCCTGTTCCATTCTAGGATGCTGGCTTTTCCTTGGAGCACCATTGCTCTCAAAGCTGTAGACATATATTGGTCCCCAAAGCTGCAGGAATTTATTTTGGATTCTTTATAAGGCAACAAAAACCACATAGCATTCAAGCCACTCAAATGTCAAGTAAATAGTTTAAATGTAACCAGATGCTCAGAAGGTTGGTTATTGTGCAGAGGGAAAGTTACAGTCACTTTAGTCATCTTCCTAGCCCCTAGTCACTGCCAAGGCCTCTGATGCATCTGGCTGCCCACTCACATTTTGTTTAATTAGAAGTTGAGTGGTATGCTCCAATGCATGCCTTTCTTGAGTACGGGCCCTAAACATGAGTCTTCCCAGTTCTGAAAAATATTTGCTTCATGTGTTACATTTTTTGGAAGTTTATCTGGAGCAATATATGGGCTCTAAACCAGTAATCTAGAACTCAGACCTTGACAAATTTTCTTTGGCTCTAGGGGCCAGCCCAAAAATTTAG
>NW_015237559.1:0-656 GCF_001447785.1 Gekko japonicus | reverse complement strand
GGAGGAGGCCGAGAGCGACCTCCTGACACTTTGTTTAATACTGAAGAAAGCGGCGGGAATTTTCCCTTTAAAAGTCTTGTCAGATCTCCAACTGACCTTCAGCTGGATCTTCTTCTGGAGTTCTTCCATGGCCTCCTGCTGGGCGGCCGTCAGGGCGGCTAACCTCTCCTCTCGATCTCTACCAAAACAAGAAGTACCGTGTTGAAAAGCTGAATACAAAGAACGAATTCAAACCAGTTCTAAACAGACGGAATGTTTACTCGCAGATCATTTTTTTAAAAAAAATGTGAGAGAACGTACAGAAAACATCAGTCTTTATCGTGCACTTGACCAACTCAGGATTCTACCACCACCTCCTTGCGTTACAGGTGTAGACCACATCTGAGATCTTTTAACTGGAATGCCAAGGACTGGACCTTGGGCTTTCTGCATGCCAAGCATGTGTTCTATCATGGAAACATAGACCCTCTGTCTGCTTTTAAGATGCCCAGCCTGCTTACCCCGTGTCAGGTCTCCCACTTGAGACACTCTCCACAACACGCTCAAGCAGTGGTAGTTTATTGAGATTATGCTTACTTTAGGAAACGGTCTCTGTGTCAGAACTAACGAAAGGCGCAAAAAATTCCCAGTTATAAGCAATGTTCCCTCTAAGCTGT
>NW_015237558.1:0-656 GCF_001447785.1 Gekko japonicus | reverse complement strand
AATGAAAATGTAGCTGTCAATTTAAAACTAATTTGGATGGACAGCAATAAAATGCAAACCTCACTTCAAATTAGAATGTTCAGTGTGGATTTCCAATAGAAAGTAATTGCTGACAATAGGAAATGACAAATTACTAATTACTTAGTTCAATTAGACTTTTGTGCCTTTGGTCCTAAGTGGCAAGCATACAGCAAATCTTGCACTTTTGTAACAATTAATGACACTAAAACTATTTAAACTGCCAACAGATGTGAGTAAGAAGACATGAATTGAAACTTACTTAATTTACATACTATCCAGATTTTATATCAAGTAAATGGTGTTTAATTTTTATGTTACAATTAAATATCACCAGCATCATGTAATTTCTGCAGGAGCACTTCCAGAACAAAATGCTAGTACTCGGGCTTTTTTTCCTCTTATCACAGCAGTATTTATCTGAAAGGAATTGCATCAAATATGTAAATGTTAGAAGAATACATCTTGGGAGCAAGAACTTCGAACTTGCGGAACGTACAAAATGGAGGACCTCAGCCATATTGGCTTGGATCCAGGGGAATACCTGAGTAAGGATGTGGCTCATTTGTGCCTTCCCCTTTTCCATAGTAACCCCATGACACCTTTACCACCACATCACCCAGAATGCTGCACTGACA
>NW_015237557.1:0-656 GCF_001447785.1 Gekko japonicus | reverse complement strand
CCCGCTTCGTATAAACACTTGGTGGTCACCAGGACAGGTGTCAGGGGGGCACCACGTTGGAGACCCCGGTTTAGAGAGTCCTGGATTTTTATGTGTGCGAATTTCCAGTTTAGTCCCCAACCCCCAATAACTCACAGATCCCCGGCTTGCAATTATAATAGCATTGTTTGAGCGTAGGAGGTTTGTGTGTTAGTGCAGCAGTTTGACTTATTGCTGCTGATAATTTCTATAGCACCTCCAGCAGGCAGTACAATCGGCAACTCTTATTTTATTCCCCCTGGCAACGTGAGAAGCAGGCCATTTATTACTCCCTGTTAACAATCAGAAAGCTACCGGCTGGAGAGAACTGATTTGGCCCAGGAACGCACAGTGAATCTGGGATTTAAACCCTGGTTAGTATAGACTGAGGACACGCAGTCTCCCCCTTCTCCCAAATCTAGGATTAATAAAGTTTTCACAGTAGAGGGCAGGATTTACAGGCAGGCTTGACCCCCAACAGTGCTCATTAAAACACACGCAGAGACCCCCAATTTTTAAAAACGGAACTATTTTTCACACGTGAGACTTAGAAGGGTTCTTGCTTCAGCTTGTTGGTGGCGTGAGCATAAAACGTTCCTTTGGCTACAATGCTCATTTGCACGACAAATTGCCTCTCT
>NW_015237556.1:0-656 GCF_001447785.1 Gekko japonicus | reverse complement strand
TTAAGGCGACCAAAGGTGTTTTTGGCTGGACTGCCAACAGAACCCAACTTCCAGCTCCCCTTATGACCTACACTAATTCCCTTAGGACCTGGCCATCCTAGAGAGACTATTGACTCTTTGCCTTGCTCCCCACCTCCACCAGTGAGAACTAAACCAGTTTAGAAAGGGGGCTCCTCTTTCCGTTTATTATTATTTCCAGCTATTTTGTGTGGACGCTGCTTCTCACCATTGCTATAAAGCACTTAAACAAGCGTACATTAAATTCAAGAAGGAGCAGTGAAATCGATGTACGATAAAACCAAAAATAACTGAACAGGCAGCAGTAAAAGCCAACCAGTAAGCAAATAAAACAATCCAGTGGAGCCCAGCAAGCAACAAGTTAATCAAAGGCAGAGCTAAAAAGAAACTTTTCCAGCTGCCTTTGGAAAGATAAAACAGAGGAGCCCATTCGGAGTTCTCAGGGGAAGCCATTCCACATAAGGTGGCCAGGTCTACATACCCGGCCAGCGGGGGATAGGAGGGAGCCTTCTAGGAGTGGGGAGGGTGGGGGAACGTAGCAGTGTGCAACATCATCAGTGCAGTGATGTCACATGAAAGTGATGTCCTCACACTGGCACGTCACATGGGGACACTCTAGCATTTTGGTCAAAACTCTA
>NW_015237555.1:0-656 GCF_001447785.1 Gekko japonicus | reverse complement strand
AAGTGGATCATTTAGTGTGTGTGACCGCAACCTCTGCTGGCTTTGTTCCAACAGCACACAGTGAAACCTGATTGGCTATGTGGAGCTATGATTCTGTCATGCTCACTCTGTGCTTCCCTATTTCTCTGAAATTGCTCATGTGATTATTCCCAGAGTGAAGACTCTTCCAACCACCTCCACCACCCCATTATGCCAAAGCAACAGCACAATCAGTGGGCAGTAAAAACGGTCAACATCTGCAATTTTGGGAAATATGTTCCTCCATGAATAATACTTCTGCCCCCCTCCAAGCTGGCACGACTCTAAAACTCCAGCCCAGAGTAGGTGGGCATCACTTTTACTCTGTGCATCAGGTGTGAAAATGTACAAGGCCAGCAATCTAATCATGCCCAGCATGATAACAAGCCCTACTCTGTGCAGGATTAGAGCCTGGTACAAATGCTAATGAATTTCATGCATTTATAAGAAAAGACAATCAACTCCAAGTGATTGTATTCCTCTCATGTAAAAAATTTGCTTAACTTTGGCAATCCTTTGCATACCTTTTTGGAGTATGTCCCATTGATTTCAATTGGCTTACTTCAAAGAAAAGATGCATAGGATGAGGATGCACATTTTGTGCAGATGTTTGGCTGCCCCAACCATGTATGACATAA
>NW_015237554.1:0-656 GCF_001447785.1 Gekko japonicus | reverse complement strand
ATCCACTCTGCTCACAGAGTAACTTTGGCCATTCACTATCTTTCACCTAGCCTCCCCCATAGGGTTATTCTGAGGGTGAAATAAGGAGGGTGGGAGTTACCCTATATGTTATCCTGAGCTCCTTAGAAGGAATGGCTGGACAAAGACATGAGAAATAAGCATTCTTAGAGGGCTTTCATATACAGTTTATATTAATAGAGAGGTCATCAGCTGTTTTTCCCCCTGAATGCAGGAGAATTTGGCTTTTATGAAGTTCTGACACAATGCTGATGTGCAAAATCTGAACCAATGGCTATATTTGCAATACGCCTTACTTCTAGAAGAGGTACAGTGATGCACCTTCACATCCTAAACTTTTACACAGTAGCAGCCTTTCTCCCTATTTCACAGTACTTGAAAGCCCTCTGCAGAGGTTGAGCTGGATCCTATTCCATCCGACCATTCCACTGAGCAGAGCTTGGAGCCCTCCTCCAGCCTAAGGAGCCTTCCTACAACTTAAGTAGCTCTTCTGTTGGAAGATGCTGGGATCCACCCCCTTAGGTGGGCATTCCATTTGCCCAGAGTGGAAGTCCACCAGCTGCACAGTTCAGGAGCATGATATGCATGATCACCATATTCATTCATATAAACCTGAATGGGTATCCTGACCTGGACAG
>NW_015237553.1:0-656 GCF_001447785.1 Gekko japonicus | reverse complement strand
ATGCAGATTCTGGGATTATGTCTGTGGCAATCCCTGCTGGATCAGATCCATGAACACCCACCCAAAAGATGGCTGTCAGTCAATGCTGATGAGTGTTTGACTGTATTAAAATTGATTTCAGACTACTGAATGTTTACAATAAGGGAATGAAAGATGTGGACTGTGATTCCAGACTCAGATGCATCATGGGGTTCGGAAATTATCATGCAGGATGCAAAAATCTAGGTTGTGAAACCAAGGGAGCAAGGCAAAAATTCAGTACATTGTGCATTAAACAAATTCCTGCATTCATTATAAATAACCTCATGCTGTCCACTCAGCATCTCACCAAGCACAGACAATTATTTTATGTTCTTGTAACACATCTAAACAGCAAAGGACATCATACTGTTTTGCAGCCTATAATGCATTGTGAATACGAGAGTACGTGCAAGGTATATTTCACCACCTTAGAAGGTTATGATGTCAGTAAACTTTTATGGGGCAGGTGCACATGAAGTTAAAAAAAACCACCCTAACCAAAGGCTTCACCTATTTTAGTCAGATCCACCGGGGGTCCGACAACCCTACTTTCTGCAGGGCTTTCCGACAGTACCAAAGTCTGAGAAAACGTAATTCCCATCAACTATGGCAGAAAGCGAGGGGAAGATTTGTAA
>NW_015237552.1:0-656 GCF_001447785.1 Gekko japonicus | reverse complement strand
GCAGCCCCATGTAAAGTGCATTACAGTAAACAAACCTGGATGTAATGAGAGCAGGGAATCATTGTGGCTTGATCACACTTTTTGAGGAACGGCTGTAGCTGGCATTATCGGCCAAAACTGATGAAAGGCACTACGTGCCACAGGGGGAGATCTGGGCCTCCCAGCTATAGGCCAGGATCCAGCATTATCCTCCAGCTACAGACCTGTTCCTTCAGGGGCAGTGCAACCCTTTCTGGGACAGTCTTAACACCTCAGTCTTTTTCATTGACCAGCAGCACCTCAGTCATCCATCCCATTGTAGAGAATCCATAATGTTTCCCTCCCCGGCAAAGCTCTGTGATCCCAGGAATCATGAAGTGTGGACTGCTTTGCCACTTTTATAAGGTGTCAAAATCCTAATAATTTCCTTATATATGCAGAGGCAAACAGGTGGTCATGGTAGCGCTGTGTCCAGTTTCTATGGATAAGCTAGGTTTCAGTGTAAGAAGTGATCCACCAAGTCTTTCTCATGACCTCACTTGCTTGGTAGGAATTTGATTAAGTGCTGTTTCCCTTGAACCATTGATTTGAGTTCCTCTCTCCTTGTTTTTCCTTATCTTTGTCAGCCCAGCTGCTCTTCTAAAGGTAAACATATAAAGGTCCTATAGAGGAACTTG
>NW_015237551.1:0-656 GCF_001447785.1 Gekko japonicus | reverse complement strand
GATTAAAAATAAATGCACCCTAGATAGATTGGGAAACGTTTATCAAACCCAGAAGATAAAACAAGAAACCCTTGTGTCTCTTTCTTGTTGTGCTTTAATTCTGTTAATCGCCCTAGGTAAAGATTAGCTGCTGTTGTCAATTTAATTCAGCTTCAAACAAAGCAACAAGGTCACTTCTTTTCTTTTTCATTTCTTTTTCCTTTTTAGCAAACAGGATTGAGTTGTCATGTAGTCCTAATAGGCAGCACAGGGAATCATTAGTCCTCCTCGACTCCCTGACTGATGGGCATTTCATTTCAATCATCTGACGGAGCTGGAGTGGTCCAGTGCTATTGACACCATGTCAAGGCTCAGAGTTAGAAGCCTTAATCGCCTTAGACACTCTCTGCATTGATTTGACAAGTTGCCGTAATGACCTTCTTGGTGTTTCCCCCCCCCTTTCTCCCCTTTCCTGAAGGATTACTGTTTACCCAAGGAGGTGGCTGGAACTAAATGCACGGCATTGTCATGGAAACTATTATTGTTACATCTCAATCCCATTAACGCCGTGGTATGTGACATTGATATGAGGCACTGAATATTTCAACGGAGAGCAGGCCGGCTTCAATATCACTAATCTCTCCCCATTAATCAGGCTTCTACACAACCCGTAAGGA
>NW_015237550.1:0-656 GCF_001447785.1 Gekko japonicus | reverse complement strand
GAAAAATTATACACTGGGGCTCCTGGTGAATGACAACATAGAAAGAATACAAACTACATATAAAAAACAACTTGAAGGCATTATTTCCAAACCATGTAATTGGGGGGCAAACAGTTTAACGGGTTGCCTTTCCCTGAACAAAGTGAACACACTATATGGTAGCACAGCCCCTTGTGAGCATGGCTGGCACAGAATGAATCAGACTGCAGAACCAACAAGATCTCTCTTTCACTGCTGATGGAGGAAGAAGCTGATCTGGATTCAGAAGATGCCAGATACATTTTCAGGAGAGGACTCATAAAACTAATATATTCATATTCGGGGTGGCACCCCTCTCACATTTATGAGGTTAAGATCACAACATTGTCAGGACTGTGGTACAGGTTTAACATGAATTGCCAGAATTAGACTAGAGCATCCAGGTTCTTGAATAAAATGGGCACCGCCACTTGCGGTTGCTCAAAGAAGCAGAAGCATCTCTCTTTACATGGCAGCTGCAGGATAAAGAGATTTTTTCATTCAGAATTACTAAGTCGCCATAAATAAGACCAGGTATACATAGGGTTTTGCTGTGGGATGCTTTACACTATACAGATAAATAATGTGTACTGTTAATAAAGCATCTTAGAGAAATCTGCCATACAAGAACAGTGTTT
>NW_015237549.1:0-656 GCF_001447785.1 Gekko japonicus | reverse complement strand
TGGGTTCCTTCAGACAATATATTTTACTTGACTCTAAGCATGTGCAAGTCTCAGTTCAGAAATTTCATTTTTCATTTCCATTTTACAATCTTCAGCCCTAGAGACTGCGAAATATGTCCATAAACAGTGTGAAGCAAAAGCAGTTGAAGTATCAGAAGAATCACAAGCCATTACAAAGCCTTCTCTTACAGTCGCTTGCACTGGAGTTCATAATGTTCTAGAGCACACTGTTCATTGAGACAGAGCAACACAATAGAAAGACAGGCCAGCCCTGTGTGAACTGTGGTACTTTAGGATATATCCCATGACCTTATGGTGTATAGTGGGATTCACTGGCAAATGAATGTGAAAAAGCTTTCCTGGTGGCAGGGCATTTGTGGACTAATAGATGACATGACCAATAGACAAACTATATACAATCCAAGACTTTGCTTTTTACTGGCAAAAAAAAAAAATCTATCTGAAAGGTCTCAGGCGAAAACTAAACTGGCACATCTGCTTTTCCTGTTCCTTTACTAGGACTCCTCCTGTCTCCTTTGGATAAATAGCAGCAATTGGTTATGCCTGCAAGCAGGATAGTCTGCTGAATCAAAGGACTGCAGAACTGTTGTAAAGCACTGGGAATGCCATAAAGCACATTTTTAATATTGTTATTC
>NW_015237548.1:0-656 GCF_001447785.1 Gekko japonicus | reverse complement strand
TTTCTCATAGTGGTCAACCTGTTGCCCTGGGGAGACTCCTTACGTAAGGCCTGAGTCTTCTATCATTACCTTCACATCATGAGAAGCAACATCCCTGCCCAGCAGCTCCCACACTGCAGATGCAACATGAGAATGGTCCTTGGATCTGTCATGTCAAGCAATGAGGAGAATTTTACCACAGTTCCATACTGGATCTAGAATGTTGGTACAAAGTTATTGGTATTCACCCAGAGTCCTAAAACTCTACTGACGTGTACTCCATTAGTAGGTACAGTGAAGGAGATCTTGCTCCAAGTTATGGCTTAATTTCAATTCAATGACATTTCTTCAATTCTAAGCAGATTTTACCTCTCTTGTTTAAAACAGCTTTCCCCTTAAAGGTCATTCATCTAAATAAATTCAGTCAGCTGGTCAGGCATCAAAATGAAGTTTGACAGTGTGACCAATAAGATTTCTTGGACTTCAAGCATCATTTTCAGTCTTTTACAGAGTTTTTTTGTCTTTCTTCCTTTTTCTTTTTGCCCAAATCTGCATTGCCAAATGTTAGAATTTTTATGTACTAGGATGTCTATTAATTTTTAAAAAATATCTGGTGCATGTACTAATAACATAACAGCCAAAAGTAACCAAACCATGGTCACAGTCAGAGGTCATTT
>NW_015237547.1:0-656 GCF_001447785.1 Gekko japonicus | reverse complement strand
AATCAGCTGTGACTTGAGGGCCCTTCCCACCCCCCAGCTGAGAGATGGCAGGGCATTGCTCTGGAGAAAGCAGGGCAGGCTGGTTAATGTTTACCAAGGGCTCTTCCCCGTTCTTTGAAAGACACCTACCTGCGTGCCCCTGTCCTGGAATATTCAGCAGGCAAAATTAGAAACAACAGTGACACCCTAAGCCTCCCTTCCCAAGGGAGTTTACCTCAAATACCAGCCAGCACCAAATTATACTTTAAAAAAAACCCACTGGACTCGATTCTAGCTCCAGGCCATTGACCATTTCAATTGCTGCTTCTGCACTCTTCCCAGCTCTTTGTTCACGGGCTCCGTCGAGGGCCTGCCCTCTTAGCGCTGGCCAGACACTCATGTGTTCAGATTCAACAAGGATGTGCCATTCACACTCTATGCTGGGCTTAATATTCATAAACGGACACCCAGTCTTCACTGCCAGTGTTCAGGTATGTTTCCTGACTTTACCTGGGCAGCAAGTTTAATGATTAAGAGGTTGAAGAACATATTCCTGGAGAAGAGATCCATCACTAGCCAGGATAACAATCAATTACAATTATCATAGGGCACTGGGTGTCGTATAGCCAGGAGATCTGAAGAATGTCCAGCAGCCTGAAACGCTAGCTCTTTTTGTG
>NW_015237546.1:0-656 GCF_001447785.1 Gekko japonicus | reverse complement strand
TCAGAGAAGCGACAGCCTGCTAAGGGTCCAGTTACTTTAAATACGGCTGAAAGGAGTCGTTCAGCCCCCTCCTCAGAGGAATTAACCCTGTTCCTTTTTGGGTTGAAGGGGTGTTTCCACACACTGCCCCGTCACTCTTGCCAAATCTCTCTCCCAGTTCTGGTGTCTGTAGACTGCGGACTTCCGCTTCTGTTGACGTTTAGACTTTTGAATTCTTAAACTGAATTCTTCCCCACGTTAGGAATACTACAGTTAAAGCAAGGAGTCTTTTACTTTCACTCTACAGGTGAACCTGTCTGACTGATCGTGTCGGACTCCCTGACTCCGAAACTCTTTCCGAAACCAAGGGACTCTACCTTCAGAATGGTCCCCCATTACAGGGAGGCCTGTTAAATCTCCAGACTGACCCCTGACCAACCCCCCTCAGCAGGCAGCTGAAGGGTAGCAGCCCATCACTCCAGCTCTCCCTTCCAGGAAACAGTTAACTCTTCATCTCCCGGTTCTCTGATTTAGCTGCACTATGAAACCAGCTTTTAAAGCGCAATCCACCACAGTGGTCTTTTGTATTAGTGGCTGGCAGGCAGTGATTGTCTTTATGCAAGAATCTTGTAGCAGTGAAAGTAACTGAAAGTGTAATGTATTGAAACAATTACATG
>NW_015237545.1:0-656 GCF_001447785.1 Gekko japonicus | reverse complement strand
GAGTAGAGTATTCCTCAGAATCTACCCATTGGTATAAAGCAGCTTCCTATGTTCAAGAATGCAACCTTGTGCTTCTCAGAAATTTATAGGAAAGAATCCCTTCCATCCAGTTCCACTCTCAACAATCGCTAAAGTAGGTTAGAATTCCCACAAAAGTGTGTGCTGAAAGGGTGTGAAACGTCTACCCTTTTAGTATCCGCACACTCCAAGCGAGCCAGGGTGGATAACGGCTGAATAATCTCCATTCCGTGAGCTCATGTTTGCCTCCCCGTTCTCTTATTTTCTCCCCTCCTCTGAATTCCCAGTCTGAGCTTCTTGCAGAACAACCAGAATGCATAACCTAACAATAATATTTTTAAAAGCCCAAATCCCACACTGTTAGACCGAACAAAGGATTCAAATACATTTATGCAAATCTCCTCATTGCACATGAATTTATTCTAGTTTCAGAACCTGAGGTGGGGGGAGTCGTCTTCTTGTGAAGACAACTACGTCTTCAGGGTAGGGAGTTAAGATGCATTTATTGCTTGGATTCTTTTTTCTCTTCCTCCTTGATTCTCTACTAGCTAAAGGCCCTTCGGAACAGGGTGCATTTGAGTGAAGAAGCAAGGAAGATATATACATCGCAAAGAAGAAAGAGGAGGAGGAGATTGGAT
>NW_015237544.1:0-656 GCF_001447785.1 Gekko japonicus | reverse complement strand
TGGTGCAAGGACAAGCTAATCCCTGACCTTTTCAAACCATTTGAGTTTTATCTGTAATCAAATACATTGAGTGTGTGTGTTGTTGTTTTTTAAAGCAATCCTCTCGCTTGCAGAGAAGCCATTCAGTTTCTCCTCTGGACTGCCTTAAAATGTTGAGACAGATTGAGGAACGCTGCCAAGAGATAATTCCCAGACACAAAATCATCTCAACCTTTTCTAGCGGGTTCCCTTCCAACTCTAAAAGGTTTAGCATGAATATTTTTGTATAAATGCTTACATTTCAATACAAATGGCAAGCCCATCTGTTTTGCAGAATCAGACAGTGTATAATTTGAGCACTAGTTAAAAAATAGATCCATCAGGCATGAAATATCATTTACAGTAATGGCAATTTATGAAAGTCTTTTGTCCAAATATTTTTTTAAAAACTGACATTGATTGGCGCTCAGCAGAACTAAAGCATATTGTACATTATGCTAACATATTGTCGAGGAGGGGAATTATAGAGCGTAGAGTGTGCTTTCGGGGTGGGTGGGCAGAAATTAAGACAACAGGCCCTGATAAATAATAAAATATTCTGCAGGTTCTGTTGTTAATTAACAGGTCTACATATGTTACCATTTTCCAGGTTTTAAATCACATTAGTTTCTAAACTG
>NW_015237543.1:0-657 GCF_001447785.1 Gekko japonicus | reverse complement strand
GGTGCTCATCTCCGTTTCAAAGCCGATAGTGCCTGCAGGTAAACATGCTTATTTTTGTTTAAGGAGAAGACAGGATATAAAA
Source organism: Gekko japonicus (assembly GCF_001447785.1). Classification (NCBI taxonomy): domain Eukaryota; kingdom Metazoa; phylum Chordata; class Lepidosauria; order Squamata; family Gekkonidae; genus Gekko; species Gekko japonicus. The sequence goes on along the minus strand of NW_015237543.1, from coordinate 575 downwards.
ATATTCTTCCGTAAATGACAGCAGTAAAACTTTCAGGTGCCAGGCTCCCTTTTCAATCTGAGCATTTGATGGTAATTCTTGATCTGCTCTCAACCGTGATTTATTTGTTTCATATATATTTTCCAGCTGTGTAGTTGAATCTCTTAGGTGGTTTAACCTGTTATATTGTTAATATTTTGTACTGTTTTAAATTATGTTTGTAAGCTGCATTGGAGACCTAAACAATGGAAAGGTGGGGCATATTTCTTTTTTAAAAAATCAATATTTTAGGATCTAGTCTAACACAGTCTGGTACAACTTGTGACAGGCATCCCTCAAGCAGGGAACCCACCCACTGTGAGCTTGATCATATCTCCGGCTTTTAGCTCTTGTAGACAGGCACCACAAATGGATTGGCCCCTCAACCTCTCGCTGAACTACCATACACGGCTGGGTTCAGGTGGATGGAGCAGAAGTTGTGTAGTCCCCCATGATCTCTTAAAGGTTAACTGAGTTATTACGACAGCCTGACAGTCAGAATGGTGACTAATCCTACCCTTGCATGAGGTGCTAGAAGGACTGTACCACTTTAGACT
>NW_015237542.1:0-656 GCF_001447785.1 Gekko japonicus | reverse complement strand
CATGTCAGGCTGAATACATTACAGAGGGATTTTACCCCATGCCTCTCCCTGGAGACAACCCTGCTACAGCATTACCACCACCACCCCGGGCATGGTATTTTGTACAGTGGGGTCTCCAGACCCTCAGCATTGGCTTTTCAGAGGTCACAGAGGTCTGCTTGGGAAACCATTGTGGGAAATGATCCAACTCTTAATTTTAACTGGGCTGCATCTGTGAGCATTTTATGCCTTCGCACAGAACATAAGCACATAGAAAGTTCTGTTTTGGGGAGAGACATACACTGTACTCTGAAAATACGTCAATGTAGCAAAGATCTGTTAAAAAGGAAATGGATCACAATGAAATACTCTGCCATAAACTGATACAACCTTTGAATCATTACATTAACATCAGAAAGTCACAGTCAGTTCTACGTGACTAGCACGTTCTTGATTGGCAAGGTGGAGTTCCAGTCTATTTATGACTTATTATGGCAGATTTGATCACTTTGTCAGAGGTGGCAGAACTTTGAGCCCACCCCTGCCTTACTTAACCTCTAATGCTGTGCTATATTTAACATCCACAGACAATCCCTTTGCCGGCTATTAATCTTTGAGCAGATGTTGTGTTTGCATTTCAATATCTGAATTTGCTGCCCAAAGGATTAGAAACTTAT
>NW_015237541.1:0-656 GCF_001447785.1 Gekko japonicus | reverse complement strand
GGGGCCGGAGGAATGCTAGCCTGGCCATTCCTGCAGGAAGATTGAGCTGGGGAGTCCTCCAGCTGCAGTGCTTGGGGGATAAAAATATCCACCATCCCAATGATCAGCGTAAATAGAAGAAACCAGAATTTTTAACGAAGCCACAGAGAGATTCCAGATGTCACCGCAAATAGGAGCATCGAGCTAAGGAGGCTAGAAGGGGCGTCCAGGCAGCAAAAAGCAGAAAAGGAAGAGCTTCGACAGACAATGAATTTATGCTTGTCAGCTGTGCGACTGCGAGGGGGGAAGGACTCGTAAATCCTCTCAGCAATCTGCTCTCACAGGCCAGCCTCAAGAAAGCAAGAGTGCTAAAGAATTAGTACTTTTGTTATGCACCTTATCTGCCCAGAACTACACTCTTACACTGCAGGGATCGTGCAGTAATCCATCAAGTTCAATTTCTGGCACAGATATCATTGTCCCACTGGTATGGGCAATTATCCCAAACCTTACGTCCAATTCTATCAAATTCAAGGGAGTGTGCAATTGAACATGCACTCCCATCCACAACTAGTAACTGCATGACTACAGTTAAATTGGGCAAAGTCAAATGCGCTACACAAACAAGCTAAACTGGTATGTTTAGCGCCAGTAGCTGGCACTTTCCAGTAGGGCGC
>NW_015237540.1:0-656 GCF_001447785.1 Gekko japonicus | reverse complement strand
GTGAGGACCCGACCGCATGCGTGGTCTATATAAGAACACAACAATAAACAACATCAATTTAAAAAAACATTGACTTTTAAGTGATGGCATGTAAAAAGCCATCAGTTAGCTCAAAAGATGGCAGGCAGCTTTCTTACGTCTGTTAAAGCCAGTAGCTTGCATGAAGCTGAGAAGAGAGAAAAGTATGCAAACTTAAATGTCTCACTCACATTAATATCCCATATCTGTGATCCTAAGAGAGGGAACATTTGAACCCACAACCTCTGAACGTTAGTCCAATGCATTAGGCATAGTCCTCTTCAGTAATGGTGGCTGGTACATGCTGCAGCTTATTGCAGTGTTTTTCAAACAGCCTATGTACTGGATAGCTTATGTGGTTTCCTCAATGAGAAGATCAAGAATGGTGGCCCAAATAGCTGAATGACAGCTTGCTAACCATGACTGATCTTTCCCTGGAATGTGCAGCCACAGGATAGTGTTGTATATATTGCAGGGTGCAGTTCCGGATCACATAAAGTGACGGAGTGGCCCAATAGGCCCAGACAGCACTATGGATGAACTACGTGCATCCTAGAACAACTCCCCACCCTCAGAATCCTTTGTAAGTGCCACAAGTTTTGTAAGAGTCACAAGTCTGTGATCAGGCAGGCAAAAAG
>NW_015237539.1:0-656 GCF_001447785.1 Gekko japonicus | reverse complement strand
TTAAGAATCATATCGTTTACTCCTAAATATGCCTGAATTTTTGTCCACTTCTCTTTTTTCCTGCCCTTCCCTTTCAAGAAAGAGGCAAAAATGAGATTAATAAATACACAGGAAAAGTCCCTCTAATTTAATTCCTTGGAAATAATACGTTCAGTTCTTTTGTATGTGTTTCTAAGGGAAAATAATAACACCGCAAGACATTAAAAAGTATGCACCACACGCTTTCGTTATTTCATGCACAAGGGGTTCTTTGAAAGTGTGTGAAGGTCCTTATTAGACGTTTGCAAAAGAACAAAATTCCTCATTATATTTAAATCTGTCACTGTTTAAGAAAAAAGAAATAATGAGCAACATTAAGAGTAACATAGAAAAGGCTAGAAATGAAGTACTTCCCAAGACCCCAATGCATAGATATCTGCACCCTGCTTAGACATCCACTCTCCTAATTACCAAAAAAGATACTAGTATTTCATGTATACATAATGATCCTGACTCACACACCCAAGAATAAGAGTGGCATTCATGCCTGTTGTTGGCATGTTATTAAGTCATGGTCATCATTATTAAATCTGTCTATGGCAACACAGTAACTATAACTCATCACTTGGAAAGAAGGAATCATGAAGTCAGAAGTCATGTACATCTGGAGGTAGCAT
>NW_015237538.1:0-658 GCF_001447785.1 Gekko japonicus | reverse complement strand
AGAAAATTAAGAATAGGTCTCCTGTGCAAGGTATGTAATGGGTCCTCTCTCTCAATCTTTTATTTTTTTTTTAATAATTTTTATTAAGTTTTTCAATTACAGATGAGTACAATAACCTGCCTCACAAGGTTATTGCTAGGAGCAAAATGGAGCAGGAGGAAACCATATGTGGCGTCTTGAGTTCCACGGAAGAAGAGTTTTTAAATGGTCGGCTAAGACCCAGAAAGAAGTTTTTGCAGCACTCCAGGTAAAGAAAAACATTTTACTTGATTGAAAAACACACAGCTTAACGCCACGGAGAAAAATCCCAGCAAAACACAAGTGTAAAACAAATATCATACTGTAGAAAAGATACTGAAGAAGTGAGGAAGTGACTCACGAAAGCTCCTGCTCCTGCCACTCATTTTGTTAGTCTTTAAGGTGCTCCTGGACTCTTGCTCTTTTCTACTGCTACAGACAGACCAACACGGCTACTCGTCTTGAAATATCATACTGGCATAGAACAATGATTTGAACAGGGCTTATTGGAGTAAGAATGGTGAGAGGGAGAATAGCTCCATAAATATTTTAAAAATTCCCAAAGAACGGAGATTCTACACGTCCACGCATCTCTGACGACAAGGTGCTCTTGAGAGAGCCAGTTTTGTGTAGTGGTTAA
>NW_015237537.1:0-656 GCF_001447785.1 Gekko japonicus | reverse complement strand
CTTATTTATTAAATGGACAAACAAAGAAACCTTTTTAGGTGTTGGACAACTTGGCATCTAGAGAGCACAAATAGAAAGCTAGATTAAAACAAACAGGATGAAAGTTCCAGCTCATCAGTTTAGCAGATACAGTTTTAATCATGTGGCTAATGTGAAGTTGAAATACATTTCTCTACCAAGTTCTTAATGCCTTACAGTTCTAAACACTCATGGCAGAGCAGGTCTCACAGATCCTTGGTCCAACACTCTAACCACTACCTAGTGCTGGAATCAGAGGCACTACTGAGATAAGCATTTCTACTCCACCACCCTCCACCTGCCCACAGGACTCAAAGTGGCTTACAAAGAAACAAAAATATATAATTTAGACAGACAAGTGACCAAAAATGTACAATACAATTCTACCTACTGAAGAGTTATTCTTCTAAAAATGAGAGAAATCTTCAAGCCTCATATGAATGGCTCAAACTCAACACAGAAACAATTCACCAACTGCCTTCCCAGTGTATTTCTATATATTTATAGAATGAATGCATACAGTTATGCAAGGAAATTTTTCAACAGCCCATCAAGTGTTGCATGTGCTTCTGCATGGTTTTGTGTATATTTTCTTAAATGTGTTTTCAGCAGCTGATTTTTAAATTACAAGCCAGCAT
>NW_015237536.1:0-656 GCF_001447785.1 Gekko japonicus | reverse complement strand
GGGGGGGGGCAGAAAAATGAACGCCCAGTTTACCTCAGCGTGGTGTCTGGTTTTTATCGTTAATTCTAAGACACTTTGCTGTAACTCTCCTGTTTAAAGGAATGCATGTCTCTGAACATGTGCAAAATACATTTTGCATAAAAAATAATCTGCTGTCCTCTCACATCCCCCAGAATCTGGGATTGGAGAGAAAGGATCGAAGAAGCAGAATGCTCAGGCAGGCTTAAACTTGAAACCTCTTTTTTAAAAAAATCAAAAACTTGGAACATGTTATACAGAAGAAGAGCTTCACTGTAGAAGACTAAAGGACGGAGGGGGTTCAAATTTGGTGTTGTTTTGCGTTGTCTGCAGAATGTAATTATTTTATGGCCTCTTGCTCACCACAAAGCCAGCAGTCACTGGATACTTTGCAGTTAATGTCTGAGTGCAACACAGAAGCAGACTACAACAGGAACTGACATCGTATCCCAGCATCTTTCTTTTACTTTTTAATGGTTTGCAGGGGTAACATTCAGTCTGAATTTCCATGGGTGGGTCTGGGGAGATTATAAGAGTCAGAATGCGGGGCGGGGGGGGCACTCGGGACCTGAGGACAGAGGCCTCCTGATCCTTCAGGGCTCTTCCACCGGAATCTCTGATGGGTCATCCTCTTCCCC
>NW_015237535.1:0-656 GCF_001447785.1 Gekko japonicus | reverse complement strand
GATCCACAATGCACAAGTGGAAACATAAACAGACCTAGTACAGTCCTGCTTGTGCAAAATCTTGTGCAACTCCTACTGTTTTTCTGTCTCACAATGTCCAGAAACTGCTTGCATAGCATCATGTGCAAGCAGGGGGAAAAAACCAGTTTGAGATATACTATGTTTAACTTAATGCAAGAGGGTAGTGTTGTTGTTTTTCTCCCTACACTTCTGTTTATGCAAGGACACTAGGGCTTGCAGAAATCTTCCTGTGGATCCAAGCCCTCGTCTCAAAATGTGAAGCAGTGTTATTATTCCTGCTTTTTAAAACAACCCTTTGGACAATTGGAGGTGTCGGCAAGAAATGTGGTTGTTAGGGGGAGAAAAAGACAGCTGCGGCAAAGGATGGTATAGTCATGCTTGTGGTTGTTGTTGTTGTTCAGTTGCAGAAACATGTTCAAGCTGTTTGGACCCAGAGGAACAATATGGAGGACATTCAACTCCAGTGATTGCAATGTGAGCAGGCTGTGAGTCAAGCTGGCAGGTTACGGAACATCCCTGATTTTGCCCATTGCTATGTGGGGTAGCCTTTATTTGCTTGAGGATGTGATACTATACACACTTAGGCTGTTCATAGATGAGATGCTGGGAAATCTGTGATCAGACCTTCCCAGGTG
>NW_015237534.1:0-656 GCF_001447785.1 Gekko japonicus | reverse complement strand
CAGCAACAGCTCTCAAAACGGCTGCTGCCCCCGGGGTTGGTGCTCTCTCATGGATTATGTAGGTTCCTCCTTATCAATACGTGCTTCCCCAATCTTAATTTACTTGAAAGGTCCTTTTGCCGATCTTATTTCACGAAACATAATAAATGGTAATAATAATAATTCTGGTGCGTCCTGAATTATTATTACTACGCACAGATGGAGCAGGCATCTGGGTTCCAGCACAACACTTACCTTCTGCAAGAATACTTGCAACATTTTCCCGAAGGTTATTCGGTCTGCAATTACAAATCCTGGCTTAAATATCAGATGCGAAATCCTCAACAGCCGTTGGCAAATAATACGAATAATCCAAACTGACACCTGATCCACATGGAGCTGTTCCAGGTATGGCCTCCAAAGAGGAGCTGGAGATGGTTCAGTTTGATTTGGAAGGAACTTCTATATGAATGACATTTTGGAAGTCCCTGGAAATATTGGCGGTGTTGTTTGTACAGTCACAGGCTCCCACTCAGAATCATTCTTGTTTAAGACTCACTTTATACGACATCAAATCTAAATTAGTCTTGACACCCTGAAGCCTCACTAGTCTCAGAAGGACTTAACCTTTAACCCACTGCCCCACCCACCAGTATGCACGTATGTGCCACCAAGTC
>NW_015237533.1:0-656 GCF_001447785.1 Gekko japonicus | reverse complement strand
AAAAAAAATGGGTTTCTTTAGCATCGTCACAAGAAATACATAAAACATGACTTGGCATAAGCAACAATCAGCCACTGGCAGCCATGGGACCAAGTCCACCACCCACCTCCCACGGAGTACTGCCTGGCTCCTCAAATGTCAGCTGAAAGACAAGAATGGTGGAGGTGATTTAGATGGTGCAATAAGGATCTGAGAGACCACCTTTGGGCCCGTCCTGCCCCTGCACCCCTCCAGAAAGTTTGTGCCTGGACTGAATGGTCCTGTAGTACAGTAATTGTGTGGATCTGGTCTTGGTTGTCTGCCATACAGTAAAGATTCCAGTGTGCCCATAATAAGCTGCATGAAGAAACCAGCACAGCTCACTATGAATGTGCTGCAAATAAATTTGTTTGCAGCAGTTGATGGAACATCAGCTAACAATTTTTAAAGTAACAGGCATGTTTTATTGAGGCAGACAACACTGCTGCTTGGATTAATCCCTCAAACCACCTTTATAATGCCACCACAAAAGCTTCTGAAATCAGGTTGAATTGTGAAGTGGGCCCCCAGCAAAGGCATCATTTAACTACCTCACCACGTATAAAACTCTGCCTGCTTTTCCAGCTCATAGATTTGGTCATATGAATTTGCCTTTACTTCTAGGTAAATGTGTATAA
>NW_015237532.1:0-656 GCF_001447785.1 Gekko japonicus | reverse complement strand
TAATGGCGACCAGAAAGGCTGTCTTCCAGGACAGTAAGTGGAGGTCACACTTGGCCGCCGAGTCAGGTCACGAAGGATGAGGGGCAGGCCCCACACAGGTGTAGGCTCTTTCACTAGAGGGTGTAGACACATCAAGCCCTTCGGAAAATGCTTAGTGTCTGGGTGGGCAAACAGTGAGGAGCCATCAATGCAATTATGGTGGGCCGAAATAGCTGCGAGGTATACTCGCAAGGAAGAGTGGCTCATACCCTTGTCCACCAGAGTTAGTAGGTAACTGAAGACAAGAGGAAGCCCTGACCTGACCAAGGAGACTCCATGCTCCAAAGCAAAGGATGGAAATTTAGACCATTTGTAGGCATAAGACTTCCTGGTGGAGGCTTTCCTGGAGTTCAGCATAACCTCCCTCACCTGTTGGGGGAAGAGATCCAGGTGATCCTCCACGCCATCAGTCTCAGAGGTGGGACGTTGTGGTGGAGGACTTTGCCCCCCTGAGACAGAAGGAGGGGGAAATGGTGGAACTCCCCGCAGGACAGATGGAGGAGAATGGGGAACCAAGTTTGATGTGGCCACCACGGAGTGACAAGAATGCACTCTGACCTCTCCCGCAGGATCTTGATGGAAACCTTGGTGATGAGAGGAATTGGAGGAAACAGGAA
>NW_015237531.1:0-656 GCF_001447785.1 Gekko japonicus | reverse complement strand
AGGGCGAGTTAGATTACTATCCAGTGTTCATTGATTTTTCGCCTACGATTCTTGCTACTGTAAGAAATGTGATTGCCACTGCTAGTGGTAACTGTAATTTGAATCCTGTGTTTGGCTCCTGTGGCACTCCTCTGTCGATGGTAACTCCTCCAAGGGAATGGCTTTTCTGTTTGTGAAAGAGGGGAGGGTGACTTTTGCTCCTACCAGTTGCAGATTCCCAGTTTGTCCCTCATGTCATCCCTTTTGGGCCCACTGAGCCGGTGAATACCTTATTTCAGGGGACACAGTGATGGGGGAGAGAGAGGCAGGAAAGCTGCTACCTTCTGATGTGACGCTGCTAGGAATCGAAGCCGTATATTTCTGGCAGAGGGGACATGGAATAGCTTTCCAGAAAAGTGGGAAGAGTTCAATAAGTGTCTTGGTTAGGGGAACAAGTCAATCAGTATTTGAAAGGTGATAGTTGATTTAAAAATCCTTACTTCAAGTGGGTTCACAGTAGCTGTGGGGCTTACCACATTGGCATTTAGAAAGCGATGATGTAGAAACTGAAACAAGCATTTTTTAAGTTGCTGTTTTCATGTGGGTGCCTTGCAGTTCGCTGAAAAAAGCTGCACACCCAGAAAAACTATAAACTTTCCTTCCCAGTGTGCCCATAC
>NW_015237530.1:0-656 GCF_001447785.1 Gekko japonicus | reverse complement strand
TTTTTTCCCTTCAAGAATAACAACTAAAATTGCTCACAAATCATTCCAGGTGCATTAAATCCAGATGGTAAAAGTGTTACATTGTTTAAAACCCTCATTAATTATAAGGCAGAAAACTCTGTGACAGTTACTGTTTTAGAAAATAATTACTTGAAAAATATTGTTTTTCCTATACAAGTTAAGTCAGCTGGCAATATAAATGTTTACGCCTAAACTGATTCAGTAGAACAGCCACTACAAAATAAAAATGTTATTCTTTGAAAGTATTGACTTTGGGGCAGATGCATATGGTACATTGCTACATACCTAAGTTATATGGATTGGGCTCATGCATGACAGGCAAGAGGGCACTCCTAATGAGAGGGCTGTGTATAGTTTTGGAAAAGAGATTATATTGAAAATAGATAAGGCTTTGTAGAACCAGCCCTGTCACCTAAGTCTCAAAACACATAGCATCTACTGCTGGGAGCATTCATAGCAAGGAGTGCTAGCTTTTATGAGCGTGATGGCTCAGCCTCTCAGGAGGCAGATAGTTACATAATGTACTGACTTTAGCTTCCAAGTGCCAATCAATATATAGATTATGTGACAGTAGTCTTTCGTCTTGAATTATGAAAGCATAAATGACAGTTGCAAAGTTTGAGTCCCAAACAAAT
>NW_015237529.1:0-656 GCF_001447785.1 Gekko japonicus | reverse complement strand
ACTTGATGGGGCCAATTACCCTCTCTCAGCTTAATTTATCTTACAGGCTTATTGTGAAGATTAAATGGGGAGAAATTATCTATGTTTTCCGGAGCTGCTTGGAGGAAGCACAGGATAAAGATGGGAGAGTTTGCTATTAAAATATAAAAGGTGACAATCTTTCCTTTATTCCCCTGTCCTCACACCCTTCCTTATATTTAACACTCTCAAACCGTTCCAATTTACCAGGGACATTCCGTGTTCTCTGGTGCCTGTCACATCACTTGTCCCTATTTTTGCCCTTTGTGGACGGCACAATTATTAACATTTTGCTCCTGTCAGCTGCTGGAGCTGTCATTCTTTGAAGTTCAGCTGTCGTCCTCAACTCTCCAGAAGTAAAATCTCAAGCGAGAAACAGATACCTTAATGGCTCCGACTTCCTTTTCATGACTTGCTTTCAGTGGCTTTGTTTTTTGGGTTTCAAGTGAAAGCCATCTTGAGCAGGTCTCTGGAGAGGAGGCATAGGCATATTTGCTAATTGAAGGATTAAATGCATCCAGGGCACATGTGTGAAAGCAGACACGTGACAGGGGTCTCCAACATGGAACCCATGGGTGCCAATGTGCCCAGTGACAACTTTTCCTAATGCTCATTGCCAGGGCTATTTTTGGGCAGGA
>NW_015237528.1:0-656 GCF_001447785.1 Gekko japonicus | reverse complement strand
TTCCAGCCCCCGGGCCTTATGTTTGACGCACCTGCTCTAGAGAGTAGCTCTCCAGTGTCATTTTAGATTGGGGTGGGGCTTAACTCCCTCTCCCCTCACACTTCTGTCCTGACCTCAATCGGGTCCCACGTGTCCTATAAGTGACTTAGAAAGGCTGCTGATTTGGACTCGTGGCATTCGTTTGGCCTTCCGATTGTTCTTTGATGACACAGATGCACGGAGGTGGGGTTTTTTTTAACAAGCCTTGGAAGCTGTTCATAAAACTTTGAGAGCTGTTCTTCTTTTCATGACCCCCGACCCCATTTGTTCAGTTAAATCCCGAAATCTCTCCGTTTCTTTTCTTTTATAGGCTGGTTTGGTGTGATCTTCAGCATGCTGTCTTTTCTTTTCTTCACCGACATGTGCATTTACTGGATCCATCGATTTCTCCATCATAAGCTTTTCTATAAGGTATGCTGAGCCCAGGAAACGCTGTGCAGCGCTAAAGCACACACGAGCATTCCAGCCCCAGAGAATGTAATCCAGGCCATCTCCAGAAAAGATCTCCAAATAAGGATGGGGGTGAATATGCAGATGCCACGTACCTGTGGATAACCATGTCCTTAGGTACAAAGTCCAGGGAAGGCCCTCACCTTCACTCACACTCAGCGTGGCAA
>NW_015237527.1:0-656 GCF_001447785.1 Gekko japonicus | reverse complement strand
AGCATCAGGGTCTTCTCCAGTGAGGTTACATTAAGGATGTAATGTAATTACATTGCAGAGGTTACATTAAGGCAAAAGGAATAACGGTTTGCCTGAAGGTGCGCTGTGATTTTCTGGACAACACAAAATCTGAATGTGGATTTCCTTACTACCCAGCTCACCCACAACCCTGTACCAGCTGGGAGGACCGGCTGCGCCACTCTAAGCAGAGCAACGCACTTCTGCCAACACCCCCTGACTTCTATGGACTTAGAAGGGTATATTGGCTGCATAGGAGAGTGCTGTGGAAGTCATGGGACTACATCAAATGGATCTGCAGTACGTGCCCCCTTTTTCTCTCCCAGATTCCCTGTTCTAAATTCTTAAACAGACTCGTCTCCAAACACCTGTCAGGTGTTTTAAATCTGCCTTAAACACCTGCAGAGGAAACCTATGCATTTTTTACTCAGAAGACCCTGGGGATTTCTCTGACATTATGCAACCAGGTTGCAGCCCTACTGATATCTGGATGGATTTAGTGTTTTTTAATCTGACGGGCTGAACTTTTTGATAATATTCGATCACTGATATTCACCGGTACTTTATATTTGAGAAGAGTGATGGCTATCTAGCTTTCTAGGACCTATTCACCCTTCTACGGGGCTCAGGATGGCATC
>NW_015237526.1:0-657 GCF_001447785.1 Gekko japonicus | reverse complement strand
GCCACTGGACTCTACATTTGTTCTACTGCAATTAATTTATTAGTCTTTAAGTGCCACAAGTCTATTGTACCATCACTCTCCCTTCAAGTGTGGAGCATGACTGAAGGTTTTGAAAAACCATTAATCTAGCTTCAGTTCACCGTGATGTCCAGATGCAGGTGCCTGGGCAAACTAGAATTTGTTTCCCCTTCCCCTCCCAAACCTGGACTCTGTTAAACTGAAATTTACATTTGCAGTCTTATCAGATTTACTCCAGTCTAAACCCAGTTATTTCAATGGCTTCGACTGGAGTAACAAAATGGTACTGTTAGCATCTCAGTTGGAGGGGAGATAAATTTAACCAGGTGCCTGCATTTTTACTGCCCACTTGGCTGCTTGCTTTCTAATTGCTCCATTTCGTATTTGTAAATAAATAGCCCGGAAGTCTTCCAGTATTTTTGTAGCTTCTCCTCTGAAGGTAATGAAGCCCATGAAGTTGCCCCTGTATTTTCTACTGTTTGAAAGATAAGATGGTATCTAAAATATAATAAATCCATACACACAAATGGCAAAAAAATGGAAAATATTTCATGAGGGTGCCACAGAATTACATCAGCCAGAGAAAAGTATGGGTGGCTGAAAGAATACAGGTATGCAGGGCTATTTTGGGGCAGGAAC
>NW_015237525.1:0-657 GCF_001447785.1 Gekko japonicus | reverse complement strand
AAAACTGTGAGCTAGCTCACACTGACACAACTTCGAGGGAACACTGCTTCATATTAGTTTATCACCATCTCTGCAGTCCTGAAGCTAATGGGTTTGGACAAGCTACCGAGGGATTGCAACCTCTCATATTCATATGCTAACGATCTGTTTTCTGCTACATGGTGCATTTTATGCATGTTAAAAACCCACAAGCTACTTGCGACACCAAAATCTGCTTTCTGGGCACCTCAGTAGGGGCCTTAAGAAACCAGAAATAGGCCCAGTGTGAAATCTTGTGGCTGATTAACCGCAGGGATTCTTACATGAATTTCTTAATGCTTGTTATAATGAGTAAGTAAAACTTTATATTAAGAAGGCATATGCAGTGCTATTTATACCATTTAAGGAAAATTGCATTTGATGGTACAATTTTAAAAGAATGTCAAAATGGTGTTTGTGTAAGCCAGTTAATAATTAAGTCTTGCTCCAAGACAACATACTGTAGACCCGGCCTGAAACAACCTAGTAACCAGTAGTAACTCCAGTGCACACATGGTGTGGGGAAGTATCAGCTGTTCAGTGGTGGAACATATAATTTGCATGGAGAAGTTTCAGTCCCTGGCTGGCATCTCAATTCTGCAGGGCCTCTAAGACTGAGATGTGGTTGAGGTTGAGAAT
>NW_015237524.1:0-657 GCF_001447785.1 Gekko japonicus | reverse complement strand
GGGGGGGGTACAACTCTGTCTGGAGTAGGATGAAATCCAATTCTGCAACTGGCTTTACCCCTGCCTAACTGCACCCCAGGTGGACTGAACTACAGTTTGCTGGCCTTCATCCAACCCATTACCACCTCCAAGCACTCACCTTTGCATCATACAGACAAATCTGGCTTGCAGAGCACATCGGATTGACAGAAGAGCTAGATTCAAGACCGGCAGCAGAGACCAGCAAGATTTGGGGTATAAGGTCTTGAGAGTCAATGCTCCCTTCATCATATAACTCCTGAAACTATCAGACAGACATTTCCCCAAATCCTTTATTTGCATGACTTATTCTTGTTGAAGCTATGGCAACTTTTGCAACATTTGGAATCTTTTGATGCAAGCAGAAGGAAGAAAGAGAGTGTGGTGCAGAGGCTGGGTCTGGATGCAGGAAATCAAGGTTCGAATTCTTAAGCAACCACACAGCTCTCTGGTTGGCCCTTCTGAGAAAACCACTCAACCTCATGTGTTGTTAAGATACAAATAAAAGAGATAAAAATCAGAAAGAACCAAATGTTCTGTGGAAATAACAGGCAAGCTATAAAGGGACTGTGGACATCGAAAAGGAAACCAGGGTACTGGAAATGTGAACTCTGCACAAACCAACCAAATAAATGACCA
>NW_015237523.1:0-657 GCF_001447785.1 Gekko japonicus | reverse complement strand
GGTCCGATTCAGTATGAGGCGGCTTCATTTGCATTCGTGTTCGTTCAAGGCAGAGGGGAGGCATTTGTAATGAAAACGAGCACCCTTGCCAGTGTGGGATTTGCATTAGACACTGGCTGAAGCTGGGAAGTGAGAACACCCAGAACCGTTCAGATTTGCCAGAAGCATTTCTGCTTGCCCTGTAAATGCCAGGGGGGAAATGTATAGGTCTGCTGCTCCAAAATGACCCCAGCCCTTATTTTGATTCAGGGGCTGCGTTTTCCACAAATGGCGGGGCTATGCAATTAACTGGATGGCTGCTGCGTCTTTTAATTGCAAGATTTTGTCTGTTCACAGACACCGTTGGGACTGGGCTTTTTTTTTTTTTTTTTTACAATCTGTGGCTCTGACACAGGACATATGTTCCTTGCCTTGAAAGCCTCTTGGTAATAAGAAGTTAATCTTGTCCTTCGAGGGAAAAAAGTCTCGCTACACAGCTGCTCATCTTTCTGCATTGGCATTTTTGGCTGATGCGCTCTGCCATTGAGGGGCATGTATCGTTTTCCCCCTCAGTTCCTTCTTGTCTGGGATACAATTACGGCCACGGCTAGAGTTTAAGCAGAGATAGGCTTGCCAGGTCTCCTGCTGGCCATCTTCACTGGCTGCCATTGCTTGAGA
>NW_015237522.1:0-657 GCF_001447785.1 Gekko japonicus | reverse complement strand
AGGTGGGATGTTGTAAAAGTTCATGGAACCTCAGGAAGGCGCTTGAAGATCCATCCTTTGCTTTTCCAAGAGAATTTCTCATACACTGTGGTTTTAACAGGAGGAGTGTGAAGTTGTAGCTAAACCAGACAGACAGCATTTCTCCAGCCACAGATGTTGTTGCAGGGCAACAACTGCACTGAGTAGTGAAATCACAGGAGTTCACGGAAAAACAGCGATCCCTGATCAGAGTGTGACTGCAGCCTTCCTCTTCAGTGGGGAAGATTGGACAATGCCGGTCACAGCAACACCCCGTGTCACTAGTTCCACTTGTCAGCTGTTTTGAAATGCTGCCCCCTGAAAACATGTTTGTGCTGATTCTTTTGAAAAAGAAAAATCAGAGTGAGGTGTGCTCACTCTCTGCAATGCTCAAGTGCACATCTCTTCCATTTTAAAAAGTCCCAAGAATGTCCCACCTTTTTGAGGTGCATACTCTGTATGGTGCCTGTTTTGAACACTCCCTCAATATTAAAAAGGTAACAGGTCAAGGAGAAGCGTTGCCACATAACCTTACGTTCTTCCCTTACGTGCTACCTTTCTGTGAGCAGGGATGGGTCTTTTTTTTAAAAAAAGGAAAAGACATGATAGAGGCTTACTGAAAAACGTGTGGTGTAGAGA
>NW_015237521.1:0-657 GCF_001447785.1 Gekko japonicus | reverse complement strand
GGCTCTGTTTAAGAATTTTGCATATCCTGACTTGCCTTACAATACAATAGGGTCGTGATGGGGCAACAAGGGCACAGTGGCATCTTTCAGTAACTCCCCTCCACACAGGAATGTGTGTCTCACCGTTGCCTGGTTATGGGCTTTTTCTGTGCCTCTCCTGGCCCTTTGGAGCAGCCTCCTGAAGGAATTTCACGAAGGCTGCCAAACCGAGCTCTGTGGGTCAGGCCAAACTGAAAGATCATGAGACTGCCTATCTGCATGTAAAGGAAATGCATTGGGGGACAAACATGGAATGTGTGGGCAAGAGGAGCCAGACTCGATTTGCTTTTTAGCATTTTCGGCCAGCCCAGTCTGACTCCAGAATTCAACCAGGACGACAGGAAAAACCTGGAAGTCATTTAAGAACAGATGCAAAGGCTACAATGAAGACAAGGAACAAGTGTAAAAACTGTAATAAGGATTGACAAATAATGTAAAACTAAAATGATGCAAAAGAAATTTGGACAACTCCAATGATAACTAGTACAAAAGTCAACAAAACAGTTGGACTTCTTATAAACTTCTCTGCCTAGATTAGGTTGCTCTTGACTTATCCACTCTGCCCTACTTATTTATTATTGTATGTATCTAGAACATTTTTATGCCACCTCTCCAGGA
>NW_015237520.1:0-657 GCF_001447785.1 Gekko japonicus | reverse complement strand
CAAGACTGGGCTATACCATGTTGCCTTCCACCCCCAGAGATTTATTATGTATTTGGAAAATGTCTATGCCACCTCTCTGAGCAGCCACTAGAAATGTGCGTTTCTAATAGTCCTGATTCAGCAATGCCTTTTGATGCACAGTGATTTTCTGGGCTTATGTTCTCATGTGTTGTTATTTAAGTCTGGGATCCTACCTCTGGGGTACTGCTGGAGTTGGCAATAGAAGAGCCTAAGGAAGAATTAATGAAAATAGTTGGGAATTGGCAGCTAGGAGCTCCTGGTAGGGCTGATCTGTGAGAACACTGATCCCAGATTAACTGCTTTATCTATTGTACATGTTGAAAAATAATACGTTTAAACAATGTATGGGAACAGTGTGGGATAGGTTCGCCTCCCCATAGTTGGGCACAAATGTTATTCACTAGAATGTCAGCTTAAACTGGTTAGTAGCAGGAAATAGAATTAGGAAGGCAGGGGAGTTTAGTAACACGACAATGTACGATTAATGCCTTATAAAGCTGTTTCTCAGCTAAAGTGAGGGTGGGTGGGGAGAAAGCAGGCTGCATCCAGTTTTCATTTTAATGTAGCCTTGACAATTGTTGGGAGGAACATGTTCTTCCACTTACAGGCTTTTCATGTAAGTGGACTGTTTCTCTT
>NW_015237519.1:0-657 GCF_001447785.1 Gekko japonicus | reverse complement strand
AAGCCTGGCTTCGAAAAGAATGAGAAGGTGAAGCCTCTAATGATAATGGATTGTGTGCTATGAATGAGTTCCAGGTGTGCTAGTGTCTACTGTGCTATGCGCTTCCACAAAAATTCCCATCTCTGCAAGATCAGTTGTTTTCATGCACAGATGGAAGCGCCAGCAGAAGAGGAAGCACACTCCCCAGAAGACGCTATTACGTGCGCCTGGAAATTGTTCGTAGGATCCAAGCCTATATTTCCAGTACGTGCTTCTCTTTTACCCATCTTCTGCATGTGTCTCTTTTTGTTTGATTTCAGGCAGTCGACTACGAGATGAACAGGGCTTTTATGCTGACAGTGATGGTGTCCAACCAAGCCCCTCTCGCCAGCGGCATCCAGATGTCCTTCCAGTCTACGGCAGGGGTCACCATTTCGGTCACCGACGTCAACGAGCCACCCTACTTCCCCGCAAACCACAGGCTCATCAGGCTGGAGGAAGGGGTACCAACAGGGACGGCACTGACAACCTTTTCAGCGGTGGATCCGGATCGTTTCATGCAGCAGGCCGTGAGGTGCAGTAACAGATAAAAACAGAAAGGGTGTACACTAGGGTTACCAGATGTCCCATTTTTAGGGGACATGTCCCATTTTTGTGTGTCCGTCCTCTTTGGGGCTC
>NW_015237518.1:0-657 GCF_001447785.1 Gekko japonicus | reverse complement strand
TGTGTGAGCCAGGATACTGGACTAGATGGGCAGCTGCTGGTGTAATCCAGGTGAGCGCTTCTGATATTCTTATGGTAGGGATTGTGGCCCATCTAGAGGGGCAAGCATGTTAACCTGTTGGAGAAAGTGTAACTTGGACTAGTCTTTCTGTAGCAAAAGAAGAGCATTGCGGTATCCTGAAATCTACCATCTTTCTTCTATCGATGCCACAATTAATCTGATAGCCGATAAAGTACCATAAGACTTTGCTGTGTCTGTAAGGAGTAGTCGAATTGTAAAAGTTTCCCGAAAGCTCGATCCAGGGGCTACTAAATCGTCTTCCGTGCTCAAATTGAACGCTGCTGTTTCCTGACCGGCCTGCGTGTGTCGCCGACTGTGATGGACATTCACGGACATGAATGCCTGCTTCAAATACGTTGATTGGACAATTTCTCTCTCTCGATGCTGATTGGTCGCAGCTGCTCGTAGGCGGGACATTCACCAGACGACAGAGAAATGCAGAGGTTAGAAAAGGCGGGAAAGAGCTGTTTTGCCAGTTTTCTTTCTGGTCCGCCTTAGTCCTATAAAAGCTCATCTGGTCTCTTCTTTCGCTACCATTGTTTGGTAAAACGTTGGGAAGGTTACTCAGAGAAAATGTCTGGCCGTGGTAAAGGAGGG
>NW_015237517.1:0-657 GCF_001447785.1 Gekko japonicus | reverse complement strand
TAACAAATGAGTCCGACACCCCTGATTTAAGGTATCTGGAAGACAAAGATGACTTTGCACAGTTGGGTCCTTTTCTGTGTTGCTTCAAGCCATGTACATATAGCCCCTACCTAGAAAGGCTCTATATCAGAAATCAACAGACTTCTTGAATCTGTGGGCACTATTGAAAAGGTGGGATCAGGTAGTGGGTGGCTGCTGTAACAAAATGGCTGCCATGGGAGATGGGGGAAATCACAAAATACTGGGAGGTTCAACCAAATGTTAAGAGGTTCCAAGCCACGCATTCTCCTATGATGGGAACCACCCCCTGTTCCAGTCAATTTCACGCTGAGGCTTCATGGAGCCACTGACAACTCACCACAGCTAATAAAAAACAAGAAATAGGGACTAAAAAAGTTGAGATGCTCCAAGATCTTAGTTAGGCAAGCTCAAGGATTGCACAGTGTTTCCCCGCCAGGGACTGTCCCTGAGTTTACCCACCACTCTGTGCAGCCTTTAAAAATATCATTCTTTGGAGACATTGCTCAAGACTGTCAGAGTCGCAAACAACTGGTGGCCATGACTACGACCAAAAAATACTTACACTAATATTACATTCTGTGCATATTCAGAATCCAATTTTAAATTCTGAGCTAATTTGAAGCAAGGTTTCTTTCC
>NW_015237516.1:0-657 GCF_001447785.1 Gekko japonicus | reverse complement strand
TTTTTTTTTTAATGTTGGTTTCTGACAAGGTTGTAATTCATGGAGAGGAGATCAGGCCACAGCTTGGGTTTGACGTGCCACTCCAACCTAAGCCCTGGATGGTTTTAGGTGATCCCCTAAGAGGGTAGCATGTTGCAGCTGGCAAAAAAATAATAAACAAAACTAAGCTCTGTGCTAACAGAAATATTTTAGATTTATGCCACAAGCCAAGGAAAAACACTGACATGTTTATGAGCCCAGGTTTAATTTGGCCCTTTACTCACACACAGCAGTGGTTTCTTGTTGGTGGAGACAGTACAAAATCTGCAACAGAAAGTGTGCAATGAAATGACAAGGAAAGTAAATGAATAGTAGCGGAAGGTTTAATTATGCTTAGGCCTCTCCTTCTTTTCCTCTTATCTCATCTCCTGCCATAGCTGAGGTGAATTAATATTGAACTGGACCTACCCACTGTATCTTTTGGGAATCCTGGGGGCTTATTTCTTTGTTCAGATACTTTGTTTAACTAATATTTCCCCCCACTAATTGGACAGTTAAGGCACATGTTTGAAAAACTTCGGTTGCCTACCTCCAGATGGAGCCTGGCATTCTCCTGAATTTACAACTCATCTCCAGACTTCATAGTTCAGTTCTCCTGAAGGAAATAGCAGCTTCAGA
>NW_015237515.1:0-657 GCF_001447785.1 Gekko japonicus | reverse complement strand
TCCGAGGCCTGATGGCACCACCTCTACCAAGAATCAACATTAAAGATTCTACTGAAGTAGTGCAAACTCGCTGAGGCTGAGTGTCTCTTTATATCTTGGTCACTACCTCTTGGCATCCCAGGCAAACAGTCCAGAATGGGTTCTACACTGTGAAGTAAATAGCAATTATCTATGACAATGGAGGCCAACAGCCTGAAAGTCTTGACTTCCCCCCCTTTTCTTATCCATGGTCACTGTATTCGATACCTGAGAATCAGAATGTGCTTCAAAGTGGACAGATCCTCCTACAGCCTGGTCAAAGGTGTACATCAGACGGAGATCTTCCTCATGCAGTTCGTGTCCTTCCACAACAATGGTGCCTGATTTATTTAAATTAGTCAATTAGTACATACATTGTTAACTCTGAATTTTTGTTTCTACTGGAATGGTAGCAAGATTTGAGGTTTTTATATACTATCAGTTCTATAAAATTATTCTCAGCAATGCTTCCAAAGTAAAACCCTTTAATATACTCATATTCGTTGATTCCCCTGTGTGTTAATACTTGCCATTGCTGACTTTCATTTTGCTTTCAACAGAGTTCTGTATATTCTGAAATTTAGCATACCTACTATTGCATTCACGTGTTTAATGAAGATAAGAACATAAGAACATAAG
>NW_015237514.1:0-657 GCF_001447785.1 Gekko japonicus | reverse complement strand
AACCACGACACCAAACTGGCTCTCTAAGTTGTGTCCTGCTCAACTAAAGCAGGGGTCCAGGGGCAGCATGCTGGCCTGTGGCCACAGTGGGGCATCTCATGGCCATACCCCCGACTTTCCAGCCGTGCCCCACAAGTTTTCATTTAAGAAAACAGTATTTGTTTGCACATTTTCCCATATAGATCACAACACGGTGTGCTGCGGCACGCCGGCACCCTGCCCTTGCCCTGCCGTTGATGATTTCATTAGCCTCATTTTCCTTATTATCTCACCAGCCCTACCCTCCATAATTGGCTGTTTCCATTCCCATGCCGGACGCCAGTGAATGAACTGCAAACTCCAAATAAAATCTTCGGCTCTTTGCTCAGCTTGATCCTGACCATGACCTGGACCCTGATAGACACCTAAACTGGGGTGGAGCGGGGACGGGGTTGGGTTGGGGTGGGGTGTTCGAGTGAAGAACTACCAGCAAAAGTACTGTTTGCTGCAGCAGATCATCTGAAGAGCCAAACATTCATGAATTTGGATCTAATTAATACAGTTCATGTTTGATAGAAGAACTGCCCCACAAGGGGGGAAATATTGCCCCGCAAGCTAAAAAATCCTGACTATGGGCCTGTCCCCTTGGCACCTGCTGACCACTTTTCTGGTGCCTAC
>NW_015237513.1:0-657 GCF_001447785.1 Gekko japonicus | reverse complement strand
GCACAAGAGACATGCTCAGAGATTTTGTGGGGGCTGGAAGAGACACACACAGGCACATGGTCTGAAGAGAGGTGGAGAGCCAGGTGGAGAAGAAAGCAAAAACCGAGATGAACAGAGCCCGAACAACAAACCTGGAGGCCTTAAGTAAGAGATTTGCCTCCTTAACCTCACAGAGATAAGTTTTAGGCCCAGGGCGAAAAAAAGTTCTGTTCATACCTGTTTGGTTCTCCTTTGCTCAGATGCCGGCAGTCTTCTGTTGTCCAACTGTATGCTCTTTACTTCTTGTATATACTGACTGCTTTTATTGTTGACGATCAGATTTTCTTTTTCTGAAATTTGAGTTGTTTGGTCTATAAAGCCATGGACAAAACCTCACGCTTTGGCTCGTCCTTATCAGGGTGCCAGTAGAGGAAGCCAGGAGAGCCTGCCTAGTTGGGAATTCATCTCCCAGCAAGTGAGCTTTCCAAGGTTTCCCCCTGCTTCCGTGGGGGCTGCGAACAAGGAGAGGATTCTGTATTTGAATAGGCGGTCTGACTGGGGGCCGTCAGGTTGCAGTGCTTCTAGCAGTCTGCTGGTGGCAGTGGAGAGTAAAACCCTATTGGTGAGAGGAAATGAGGGGCATAAAGCTGGAGAGGTAAATGCCTCACTGAGATCTAG
>NW_015237512.1:0-657 GCF_001447785.1 Gekko japonicus | reverse complement strand
ACTTTTGAAAGAATTAGGATAATGTAGTCTTCTGAAAGTTTAGGCCCTGTCTATATGTTTCCTTGATTCAGGGGTCCCCAATCTTATTGCACCTGTGGGCACTTTTAGAATTTTTGAAGCAGCGGCCATCACCACAAAATGGCTTCCATGGAGAGCCAGAGACAGTCAGAAAATGGCTACCATGGGATACTGGAGGCCAGTCTCACAATGCTGGGAAGCTGAAAGCCAGTCAGTTGTTTCTAAGTTCTCCTGGAAGCTGGGATTGGCCCTTTCCTTTGTGGGAAAGATGCTGTGGGGAAGAAGCTGACAGGTGCAGGAAATCCTCTGGTGGGCCCTTATGTACCCGTGGGCTCCATGTTGGAGATCAGTGCTTTGGTAGTTGTCATGGGTCCCATGCAGCCCTGTGAGGAGAAGCACCACTAACATGGTACGTACCCATGCAGTCTACCCCAATCATGTGGGTTGAAGACAAGACATGCACACTGTTGTCTGGACTAATGTGGGAGCAACATAGGCAGCCATGTCATGCTAATGTTTAAGCATAGCCTTACAGTATACAAAAGTCTCTACGCTTCAGTGGCATGGATTCCTCCTGGACTTCTTTGGGAATTTTTCTTCTTTGTGTCACCTGAAGACATAGCAGTGGCACATGTTGGT
>NW_015237511.1:0-657 GCF_001447785.1 Gekko japonicus | reverse complement strand
GAGGTCTCCCTTCCAAGTACTAGCCAAGGTCAGCCCTGATTAGTTTCCAAGATTGCGCTTGGCTGGGCCACCCAGGCCAAGGATGAAGCAAGGGTTTTTTAACCCACTAAGCCCGGGCAATAAACAGACGCCTGCCAAAGCAGCACACCAGCGTGGGAGATCAGCAATATTCCCATTTCACGCAGGTAGGGAGAAAAACAGAAATGCGTGGCTCGTCGAAACAGTTCACGGATCAGGCAGGATTTGAATCCAGACCTCCCGTTCTGTACCTACTGTGCCTCACTAGAGTCCATTGATCAAGCCAAGAGTGGAACACCAAGAGACTGTAACAGTTACGCTGCAGCAAAGGGTTAAACGCACTTTGGGTAGCACACCTGCCTTTCTGCAAAGGTAAGCATCTCACCTTCACATCCCGGTTCCCCAAAGGATCCATCAGCTGCTCCTCCAAAGTCCGGAGAGACTCCTGAGCCAGAACAAGGAGGCGCAGCAGCATCTGGAAGGAAAGAGAGGTTGGGGTGGGGTGCCTTTAACAAGGGGAAGAAACCTCATATGCCCAGCTTCACTGGTCAGCCTGCACAAGCCTATCCTGAGGCCTGCTGAGAGATCTGCTGTATTAGGCATTTCACGGAGTTAAGAACATAAAAGAAGCCATGTTGG
>NW_015237510.1:0-659 GCF_001447785.1 Gekko japonicus | reverse complement strand
TTTGCCAGTTCACGCAAGTAAAATCCAGTGGGAAAGTGCACTTAAAGTAGATTGAAAGTGGATTGTTTAGTGTGGGTGACCACAGCCAGAATATGATGTTCTAGCCATTTGCCAGCCATGTGTTTGTGATGCTGGATCCACAGTGGGCCTCTGCTCTCTTTATGCCCTCTTCGTATCCGGCAGGGTAAGGGTACCTGCTAGCCAGGCTTCGCTAGATACTGGACCCCTTCCCTCCCTCTTCCCCAAATCCATCTATGTCACTGAGGTTCATACCAACGTACCTGGCTGCTTTCTGCAGATTATTAAACCCCAAATAATGATTAACTCCCCAGTCCTTTGTATGTGTCAATGAGTGGCTTGACTGCAGGGATCAAAATTATTTAAACGTTTTGACTTCTTCCTTTGTTACTGACACAGCTGGGTTTCAGTGCGGGCACAGGGAGTCTAGAAGGCCCCGGGTTCAATTCCCTGCATCTCCAGTTAAAAAGGACCAGGCAGCAAGTGATGGGAAAGACCTCTGCTGGAGACCCTGGAGAGCCGCTGCCAGTCTGAGTAGACAATACAGACCTTGATGGACCAACGGTCTGATTCAGTATAAGGCAGCTTCAGGTGTGTTCAGGTGTGGTTCAGAGGTAGAGCATCTGCTCAGCATGCAGAAG
>NW_015237509.1:0-657 GCF_001447785.1 Gekko japonicus | reverse complement strand
CCCTATGAGGTAAGTTACAGGAAAAATAACTGGCTGAAGCTTACCCATTGACCCTTATAGCTGAGTGGGAATTTGAACCTGAGTATTCCCAGTCCTCACCCAATCTAATCACTATCAGTTTCAATATTGTAACCACAACTGAAACAAAAATATACAGATTTGGAGTTTAGCCTGTCCATACAGAGATATTCTTATGATAAAAAATGCCATGCATGAATACAACCATGTGCAGGCAAACACATATAACAGAGGGCAATGCATTGCTGAGCATGATGGTGACTGCTCACATGAACAGAACAACCCCACTTCTGCAAAGTCTCTCATATTTAAAGGGTGAGACAAGGACCCACTGTCCCTATTTGCATTGTATTTTTTTAAAGTCTATACGTGCAAGGTGTTTCCCTGTGAACAGCAATGTGCCCTATTGGATTGTATTCACAGAATAAACTGTTGCACCTATGCAATGGACCCGTGTGAGAGGAGATTATAGCAGTAATAGCAGGCTCCAGACAATCTTGATGTTAATTGCCCTTTATCAGCTAATAGTTAGATGCCAAACTTTGAAGTGTGCTGAGTTGGAATCCCCCTTTTAAAATCTTTAAAGAGGACATCTGGGGAATTATGTCATACTAGGTATAAGGCCCATTGTGGAAATAA
>NW_015237508.1:0-657 GCF_001447785.1 Gekko japonicus | reverse complement strand
AGTTTGAAATGTAAAACTTAAATGATGAAAACAACTGCTGACCTGTGGTCCACTTTATCAAGCATTTTACCATACAAATGGATTAAGACCACCTGGCAACAACTTGGAGTGCAGATTCCTCTCAATCTCAATAATTTGCTTTCCTTCAATTTTCATTGTCTATACAAAGATTTTCAATGTTGCCTGGGGGATTTGAATGCCATGTGGGTCTCATTGCCGGATCGTCTGCAACTTATTAAGTCTTTTATTTTTCCCAGTTTCCTCTTCTTTTTCAGAGCATTTCTTATTTTTATACCAGAGAAGGATCTCTAATCCTGGCAAAACACTTTTTCCAATTTTCTTTGGGCTTTCAAAAATCAAGGATTGATCATCGCACCTTGTCTAGACTGGTTCTTCTGAGAGGTCTTGATCTACCTCTTCTCCATACATATTACCATGCTGCCATTATATCTAATATAACTAAAATGATACAACAGAACTCAGCAGTACACTGGGTACTCATAGAACAATCTAATGTCTCCCCCTTCATATTACAGGAGATGTTCTGGCTACCTGCATCGAGACGACCTAGACAACTTTCTAACAATCATTTTCTAGCCACTACTTTGAAAATATGGGATCTCAGGAGGAAATTTCTTGCTCCTACAATTTCCCCAC
>NW_015237507.1:0-657 GCF_001447785.1 Gekko japonicus | reverse complement strand
TGCATAAACTGAAATGGCTGGGTATCAGCTCTCCTCCAACGGACGCCTTCAAACACGGTAAATCGACTGTCGAACATCTTTATGGTGGCATTCACAGCCTCCCTAGCTGATATTAACGTTTCCCAAATAATTGGAGGGTCCAGCTGCAGTATCCTGTCGAGTCTGAACCCTTTTATATAGGAAAAAAGAATTCAAGGTCTAAGATCTATCCTGAACCGGTTCCACGGGGGGTGGGGACAGGGGGCTGACTCCCTTTAAGCTCTCTGATCAAGCCAGAGATGTAGGGAAGACATTTCCTCCCCTGATCCTTATTCCAGCATCCATTTGATTCTGGCAGGCAGTCGCTTGTACGGTTGTTACTGTTCTGCCATTCACCGGGGAGCTGCCTTCCGTCAGGCCAAATATATAAAAGTGGGTTATCTATCAGAGACCTGCATTTGTTTCACTGATATATCCCAGCTGTTGTGTTCCATTAGCCCGAGGCAGTGGCCGTGGCTCCAGATACAAAGAAAGGAATAGGCCTCTTTTCTTCTCGCTCCTTGTGAGAAGAAGAGTCAGTCTGCTGAAATTGTCGCGGAGATGCTCATCCAACTACAGCGAGCAGGAACATCACAACAGCTGTACTCCGAGGCTGCTCAGTCTTCTCTCAAATTCTTT
>NW_015237506.1:0-657 GCF_001447785.1 Gekko japonicus | reverse complement strand
CTTTTTCTATGAAACGACCCCTGACTCCAACCATGAAACTCTCAGCCTAAACTGCTTCACAAAGTTGGTGTGAAGATCAAATGGAGGGGGGGGGGGAGCATTGTATGCTGTTCTGAGCAACTTGGGAAGAAGGGTGAGGAAAAGGATAGATTTCCTCAGTCTCTGATTCATTTCTAAGTCAGCATGCCTGGCCAAAAACGGAAGACAGATCCTCTGATATAGAAGATATCCTTAGGACTACTTCACATTACAAGTCTTATGTAAGTGTGTTTTTTAAAAACACATAGCCATAAAAAGCTTATTGTGTACTTGCAAAAATGTCCTCTAGGTGATGTATACATCATGTAACCAAGAAAACTGACAGAAATGCAACAGCATACTTCATACAGTGTGAAAATTTAATTGCTGGTAAACAGAAGGTAGTTGCAGTACAGTGGTAGGGAGGCTTGGGTTCAAATCCCCACAGTGCTAAGATACTCACTGGGTACCTATCCCCCCCCCCAAGTCCTTCTTCTCTACCCAAACAACCTCATAATGTTGTTACAGTCTTAACATGGGAGGGGAAATGCCATTCTGTGCTCTTTGGAACATCAGTACTCACCTTGAGACATTGTAAAACAAATAAGTTTTTTTATCGCCTGAAAAGAACATTTGCAT
>NW_015237505.1:0-657 GCF_001447785.1 Gekko japonicus | reverse complement strand
AGATTAGAGTCCACACCAAACTGGCTCTCGGTGAGCCAGAAGCCCCTCCCCTTTTCATTTGAGGACCAAGGCAACCCAGCATGCAAGGCCAGGATGTGCATGCCCGAACAGACTCTTTGAGCTAGCTGCATATCTGCTTTAAAAGGAGTACAAAGCAAATTCACGGGAGTGATCTTGAGTAACCTCCTGGTTTCCCTTGGATCAAACCTGATAATATTGCAAACCTTGGCTTATCCCATCAACATTCCACAATGCTGAATAAAATCAATAATCCTCTTCCTTCTTTTATTAACAATGTATCAAATTCCTTCCCACTTTATTTCACCAAACCCATCTGCCAGTTCCATTTTTATGTCTTCTAGAGACACTTTTTCTCATATTGCTTCAAAAATGTTGAGTTATGAATTTTGTGTACAGAGGTCTGTTCCACTGACTTCTTATCGGAGTTAATGCCAGAGTCCCCTTATCTTTAGGTATCTTTTGTATTGCAAAAGTTGATTGATACCACCTTCTGCTGTTTCTGTGCATGGTCCCTGTGTGCCTAGAAACTTTTGCACTGGTTTAGGTTACCTTAGGGCCATAAATACCTCAAATTTCTCTTGATGGTAACTTTCCTTTTACACTTATGTAATTGAGCTGCAGTGGCTCAAGTGGTTA
>NW_015237504.1:0-657 GCF_001447785.1 Gekko japonicus | reverse complement strand
CCCCCGCTCTGGCGAAATTTTGACTTGGCGACCCTAAAAGAGCACCACTCCTAGTTTGGCTCTTTGTTACAAGGAAGTGCAGCTAAGCAGTTTAGAAGCCAGAAACTATGTTTATTTCAGGGACGAAATGTTACTGCTTTATCTCTAGGCTTTGGCAGCATGTCACAAGTGCCATCAGCAAAGAAGACCAGCACAAGGCAACTCAAGAGAAGTTTGTGTTGGAAGAAGAGCAGAGGAATGTGGCACGGGAACGGAAGGAGACCGGAACCGAGTGGAAACCCCTGCTTTTCTGGCATGAGCCTGCCACAAATGAATGGCACTACAAATATGAAGAGTGAGTCGCTGTAGTGATTACAGTGCGTGGGTATACTTTGTGCACCACTGCTCCACAGACTCGGGCCGTTTCCGCACAGCTTATTTGTGCAGGCTCAAGGCTGTTGGGGATTGGGGTTTCCCCCGTTTCTCCACAGTATTGTGGTGCATTTCCGCACTCCCCCCCCACACACACACGCACACCCAGGGTTTCCCTGGCTTTTCACTGATCTTTCCCAAATCTGCTTTGCTCCAGAATTTTGGGAAAGATCTCAGTAAGCTTGTATGGCTGCCGTGAAGGCAGAAAGGTTTGGATTTTCTCAGCCCTGCCCATATGGCCGGGCC
>NW_015237503.1:0-657 GCF_001447785.1 Gekko japonicus | reverse complement strand
CCAGCAAATATATCATTTATGGCACTCACAATTCCCTAAAACAACAGAACACCGAAGCCTTACTTTCTTTGAAAGAGTTTTAACTTTTGACCAAACTTCCTGTAAGGGAATGATCTCAACTATATATAAAGAGCTACTAAATCTCATCTTTAAAACACCAACCACATACCAAAATGCGTGGAACAAAGATTTGGGAATCTCACTACAAGAAGATGTTTGGAATAAAATTTGGACAGCTCCAAGCTTTACAACATCATCACTAAACATTAAAACACAGACAATAAAAATATTGATGAGGTGGTATTATACACCCCTCAAACTACACTATATAAATAAATCCTACTCACCGCTTTGCTGGAAAGATTGTGGTGAACAAGCGAATTATATGCACTGCTGGTGGTCCTGTAAGAAAATAAGCCAATACTGGATGTCAATTAAAAATGCAATTAAAACAATAACACATATAGACTTACCTCTAAATCCTGAACTATTTATACTTGACCTGTGGCAAGATAAAACCACTCCAGAACTGAAGAAAGAACTAATTTCAACATTACTTGCGGCAGCCAAAACCGTTATAGCAAGCAATTGGAAAAGCAATAACTCACTTACCTTACACCAGTGGTACATGAAAATTTGGGAACACTACACCTTAGA
>NW_015237502.1:0-657 GCF_001447785.1 Gekko japonicus | reverse complement strand
AGTCAAGCAACCCTGAGTCCTGCCACCATCACCAGGGCTCCACTTGCCTTGCTACTAGCTGCCAGTGATCTTCCAGTGCAGTGGCACCCCAGAAATCTTCCTGGGAAGTTAAAGAACCCATCTGCCCATGTCCTATAAAATGAGACTTGGTGCAAGGACACCATGTTCAAGAGCAGGGGACTTGTAGTGCCATCCTAAGCAGAGTTCTTGGACAGAAGGGTACAGCTCTTCTTAGAATACCACTGTTAAACTGGATCTGTACATCACCAGGTATTGTGCTGTCCAACTGGAAAAGCCAAGAAGAGAATGATTACAGAAGCACAATATCCAGTGGCATGTGGAGCCACCCTTGGTGTCAAATCTGTACTCAGCCATGAATCTCACTGGACAGTTTTCTGAAAGTCTTTATTTCTATGTCTCATCTTCCGCATATGATTACTGTGGAAACAAATTGTATTAGTATGTGTGAAAATAGAAAGTATTGTGAATCCATAAAGACTAACAGACGTATTGTACCAAAAGCTTTCATGGGCTAGAGATAACACTGTGATCACCAACTACGTCTTTCATCAGTGGTTGCTGTACTTATCTTGTATACTTTTTGAGGTTAGCATAGAAATATCAGACTACTAGGAGTAAGGCTCGTTTTGGGAAGAA
>NW_015237501.1:0-657 GCF_001447785.1 Gekko japonicus | reverse complement strand
GGTGTAACTCAGCATATGTAATCTTTGGGTCGGTTATCTGACTGATCTGAAAGCTACTTAACCAGATAATGATTAGGTATCTGAACTGTATCTGTTTCTATTTTTAAAATGTATACCTCACCTTTCCCCAGAGGATATTAAAGTCAGAAAATAACAATAAATAGATTCTGTAAAATTACAATATAAATGGCATATAAATAAAAATAATGTACCAACAGTATAGAATAAACATTGATCTCCCACATTTCATAGTATCAACGAAAGATCGTTTCCCCTAATGGCAAATTAAAAAACGGTATAAAAGTGAAGGGGGAAAAAAACAGCTTAATCCAAAATAAGGACAGCAAGGAAATAAACAGTATTATAAACATAAACAAATGTTAACTGGAAGAAAAAATGGATTCTAAATGACAAAGGCAAGTTTCTTGGGGAAGAGGTAGCGGTGATACCACAGAAAGGGCCCTTTCTAAAGCCTCTACCCAGCTTTACCGACTTGACGTGGGAACCTGCTGTCAGTTGAGATGATGCTGGTGACCTATGATGTAGATTATGCTGGTGATCAAGATAGGCAATTGGGGTACAGGCAGTCCGTCAGATACTTTAGACACGTGCGGTGCTCTCTGTTGTGTTTCCTGGTGCCCACGCTCTCTCTCTCTC
>NW_015237500.1:0-657 GCF_001447785.1 Gekko japonicus | reverse complement strand
AAGATGATCCTGGTGTAAGCATGATAAATGACTAACAGCTAATGATGCATGTTGCAAGTAACCAAACTATTTTACACAATAGTTGCAATCATCATGTGAGAAACATGTTCACCTGAACCCATGCTAAGTTTTCTGATTATCATGTCTATCTTTTATGCCAACAAAATTAATTCACTCCATGCATGCAGCATAAACATCATGTACTGTATCTACTTGAAATCTCATCACACATATGCTCACACATACTGAAATACATTTCACTCTGGTTTGCATGATGACCTTCTCTTTGTTTGAATACTAACACCTAACAACCACAGTGATGTGACCTATCCCCCAAGTATTTCTTGTACTGAATTCTCTGATCATGCCTGGGAAGTCTCATGTCCCCTAAATCTGTGAAATATATGCTTTGTATGCTTTCATAAAAAAAGATTTTGAGAACCCTTTAACTTAGGTGTCCTGATTTCAAGTCCTGTGGTGGCTGGTTTAATACTTAATTGTTGTGCATTCCCTTAGGATCAAATCAAGAGACAAATGAGGGTCCAAGAATTTTTAAAATAGGACCTTGTATAGATTTACTGATAAAACAACGAAACAATGATTGTAATATACAAGTAAAAATAAATATTATTACCCAAAGCCACTACTATAGAACTC
>NW_015237499.1:0-657 GCF_001447785.1 Gekko japonicus | reverse complement strand
ACGGTAAGTACTTGGGAAGCCTGCTGCAAAGGAGGGGTATCTGTTTTGAGTATAGCAGTACCTGACTCCTGAAGTCGGTTACAGGTATAGCATTCTCACCAGATTGCTGGGAGAAAGTGTTCCTGTTTTCCTTTGATTCCAGAAACAGTGAGAAAACTATAGCTTTTCAAGGCCACAGGCCTGAATGGCCAGAGAAGATCAATGGCCAGCATTTCTTCCTCCCCTGCTGATTCTCCATACTTGCAGTCTTATCAGAACTCAAGCCAGTTGGATACACGCCACTTTCTTTTCTCTGGTACTGCTGAGTCAGACCCTTTAACACCCCACGTCAGCTACTAAAGAACTTCTTGACATCGACATTAGGGGTGTGCAAAGAAAGGAAAGGAAAAGTGATCGTTGAATCGAGCTCTTCCATAATTAAACCCCGAGTTAGATTCTTTAATATTAGAATCTGAGCTACTCGCTTTAGAAAATCAACTCAAACAGTGTTACCATCAGTTTTAGTGCGAGATAAATTTTCATTTGTATACCAAGACTTCTTTTCCCTCTGTTGTTTGGGGAATAATAATAATAATATCACACATCCCAGTATATCTGTTTCTGAGAGGGGGAGGGGGCTTCCAAAAAGAATTTGAAATGCAACATTTTTTAAAAAAA
>NW_015237498.1:0-657 GCF_001447785.1 Gekko japonicus | reverse complement strand
GGATCCTACCTAAGCTTATTCTGGGTAAGTCTTTCTTTGTTCAGTAGAGCTTACTATCAGGTAAGTTTGCCTAGGATCTTAGCGTTAAACAGAGTTTCCTCACATCCTAGAGGTCTTCCCAGCCAATAGCTGCCAAATCGATAGTGGGGGAGAACAATTTGATCTAGTTCCTCTTGCCAGATGTATATAAGACCAGCGCTGTAGCATTGTCCTTGGAAGGGTTCGCAGCAATCAGGCGAACGGTCCTGAAGGTAACCTGGAGGAAAAGGAGTGGGTTATCCCTGGGCTTCCATCCCCTCCCGGACTTCTATTCCAGAGTGAGAAGGGAAGCTGGGAAGCTCGCAGCTCTTTTTTGCAATTGTTGGGACCTGCGTGCATCGAGTCTTAGAGTCCTGTTGTGTATGATCCAAGAAGAGGAGACAGACGTTTGGGATGTGAGTTTCAATTTGAGAGAGAGCAGGGGGGGGACACTCTCCCCCTTTGAATCCCAGCTCCCATTTCAACTAGTAACTAGTTTAACATCCTGACCAGTAGCTAGATGCCGCAGGGGAAATGTGAGCCATAGCCTCTGAAGAACAATGAAAAACAGGCCCAGCCTTAGCTGAAGCATATAACTAGAGAGTGCTTCGTGTTACACACATGGCCCGGCCCAACAAA
>NW_015237497.1:0-657 GCF_001447785.1 Gekko japonicus | reverse complement strand
GAAAATTGCTGTAGTACATTTTCATCATGTTTATAACACAGCCTGGTGGCAGCCCACCCAAAATTCTACCTAGTATTTACTTACAGGGTATAATCTTACTATCATGAAACAGAAAATAGATTTTCAAAGGTATTGCAATCATCCAGAATTCTGCCTATAAATGAAAGTTTATTGATGATTTGAGATTGGTTTGCTGTGTGAAGTGACTAAAGCATTTTTAATTGAAGCTTCCTGTAGTTCACGACTAAGCTATCTTTGCTTTATGTCGTGAACAGCTTGGAGTCTGCATAAAACCTTGCCTGGTCTGATGAACAAGGAGATGGCCAATAAAAAATGGATCTGCTTTAGGATGTTTATGATTTGGGTTGTTAAAATGCTAACATAAAGCTTCCTTATTGATCTCAAAAAGTTGGGGAGGGCAGCTACTGCAAATGTGAACCCATGAAGGAAGCATTTGCACATACATCTTACTATATGTATACCTTTCAATCCTTGCTTAAGGAGATCCTGTGTCAGGCTAACTATTCTCATAACAACAGCTATCATAATCTAGAAGAAATGAAGGGATGGCATCCTTGCATAAAACACTGAGAATAATTTAAAATGACATAAGGGACAGAAGTCTTGTTTCTGATTAGGAACTTCTTATCAGTTCTG
>NW_015237496.1:0-657 GCF_001447785.1 Gekko japonicus | reverse complement strand
AATCCACTCATGAGCCCAGTTCAGTATTTTATTTATTTAGTAGATTTAAATGCCATCTCTCTGGAGAATGGTTTGAGGCGGCTTACAATTAAAAACAGAACAATTGACACTCCAGCATAGCAACAAAAATGCAGTGTAAGATGAATAGACAAATTAAAAAGTCCCAAGTAAAACCATCCAAATCTAGCTGTTATAAAACCATCAAAATGCCAGTGTAAAGGAATCCTAGAGGGGACAACAAATGCATAGGTATCAGCAGGCAGGAACGGGGTCATAAAATGATAAAACAGATGGTTAAGACTGTAATTAAAAGACTGGGTAAATAAGAATCTTTGGATTGCCACCTAAAAGGTAGCAAGGAGGAGGACATTCTAGAGATGGGGTGCCACCCCTGAGAAAGCCCTGTCCTTCTTTGCAGCCGGGTGATCAGAGACTCATTTGAGGCCCTAACTTGGTAATCTAGACACTACAGAAGGAGGCAACCATTCTGGTACCCCAACCCCAACTAGTTTAGGGGAAATCTACTTCTAAAACAGATGAAAAAGGCCTGCATGTGTTCTTCTACACAGGCTCCCTTTCAGCACTTGAAACGTTGTCATGCACAAATCATCTTCAAGCCCCTGTTACTTATTCATGTTAAGAAATAATAATGGTCAA
>NW_015237495.1:0-657 GCF_001447785.1 Gekko japonicus | reverse complement strand
AATGTTTTAAATGTGTGTGTGGAAGAAAAAAAGTCCCAAAACAAAACATACACTTTACATAATAAAGGAAGCGTCAACTTGAAATGTCTGTCAAATTATTTTGCATTGAATTGTTCTGCTTTTGTTCCTTCTTCGGTTGGATTTCTCAGTTACTTGAATCACAGTGGTGAAAGCCCAGACAACTTCTCCCTGTTTCAGTATCACAGTGAGTCGCAGAACACTTGGAAACCTATTGCAAAATGGCACATTTGAGGCAGAGAAGGAAGGGATAAAGCTACATAAACAGAGAGATGCCCGAGGGTCTTGACAGCATGATGGTTCCGTTTGGCCTCCTCCTCTAACTGAAATTGTTATGGAATTGTATCACCAGATGTTATGATCTTAGTGGCAGTCCCCTTGAATCCTTTTCATTCACAGCAAGATCCTTGGCATTTTAAGCAGCGTTTGTATGCCAGCTTAGATCAGTGAGCCACTTTTACACATATGAGGCCAGAATATTGTAAATCTGGTCCTTTTAGGCAACTGATAGAAATTCATATCATGCTGTAGCTTTAAGAGACCTTTCTTCTTTCAAGCCATCCCCAGATACTCTATATTGCATGTCTTCTCATTCATCCTGTTGGTTCTCTGTGTTCAGGTGTCGCAGGAAAGGACTGT
>NW_015237494.1:0-657 GCF_001447785.1 Gekko japonicus | reverse complement strand
ATTGCATACCTGCAGTTTGCCCCATAATCTGCATTTATCACATCCAACACAATCCATTATACGGGATATGTTCTTGAAATGTAACCTGAATTCTTCCTACCAATAAAGAAGAGAGGCTTATTTAAAAGAGTTAGAAACTTTTCCTTTGCTGGTGCTATACACTCAGGCATACTATGGGTACAGTGCAAAAACTTCTTTCCTTCTCTACCCCTGCCCATGAATTCCTCTCTCGCTTTTCAGAGGTTACCCTGGGCAGCACCATGAAGGCCATGAAGTGAGAAAGAGGAAGAAGTGTATAGAAAGAAGATGAAAGGCTCCCAATAGTTAATCATGGTTTATATTGGGCAGCATTATACAGCATCACTATCCTTACAAGCAATACAAGTTCTGTTTCGCTTGACACAAGTCACAATACTGTTGACAAAGGAAACAGAAATTGTCATTATGTATAGGGGTAAAACATTAATACAGTTTTGTTGCCCAGCATTTTAATGTCCAGAAAATTCAATTAACTGCATCTGGGTTAACAAAACTGGCTTCCAGGTTGTTGGAGAGAAGAGACAGCAAGCCACAGCAGCAAAGGGAAGGCATGGCTTGTACTGTCATTGACATTAAATACAAACGCATCTTATTATTATTATTATTATTTATTTAATT
>NW_015237493.1:0-657 GCF_001447785.1 Gekko japonicus | reverse complement strand
TGCGCTTCCGCAGGAAATGACCCCTGGAGTCTGCACTCCTAACGACTGCACCACACTGGAGAGGGGAAAATCTAGAGTCAAGGGTTTGTTTACTGTGCTTATTCCTGCCATTGACCTCTCTGCCCCACTCGCCTCAAAGGGTACTGGTTCCCCCTGAATTAAGTCAGGATTTCACCGTGTTTGCATCCTTTCCTTTGAGAGCAGCCCTTCCCAAGCTCAGCTTTGTGCCCTTTGTGAAAACCTGGGTTTGTTTTGGAGTCGTCACGTTTCAAAGGACTGAGTCAGGCATTCATAAGAAGTGTGGGCTCCAGAAGCCGTAGATCGCTTTGTTCCTCTGGGTTCTTGATTTTGAATATGACGCTTGGATTTTTAACAAGTTGGGGGGAGGTGAGTAGTGAAAAAGAGGTGAAATTATTTGGAAGTTCTTCCTAATATAGGACTGCTGAGCTTTGAAGCTAAAGGAATAACTTCCTATGACCTGGGGGGGAAGAGGCTGTGGAGTACAGATTGGTTGCTCTGGGATCTCAGAAACCCAGGTTTGGATCCCCGCTGTTCCAAAGAAACTCACCGGGTGATGTGGGGCCAGTCACATACCATCAGCCTAATCTACTTCACAGGGTTGTGGTCAGAAGAGGGAGAAGAAGAGATTGGATTTAT
>NW_015237492.1:0-657 GCF_001447785.1 Gekko japonicus | reverse complement strand
GTGTTCAGTTAGCAGAGGCCACATGCCAACGGAGCAGTTTTTTAGGGAACTGTTAGTTTACCCTTCCTGTTGTTAGAGCAATTCTTATCCTGCCAAGACAAAGTTCAGTGTTTTCCTTCTGAGTAGCATTGGCTTATGGTTATATTGAGCATGTGCTCATCTGTCTGGTCCAGCTTTCTGCTTGGACCTTTCACCTTCTTTGCTCTCAGGGTTGCATGGGAGATTGTGGGATGCTGGAGGTAGATTGTTCCATTTGGGTGATTCCTGAGGTACCATCTTCATATCTCTACCTCGAGCCCAGTATTGGATAGTGGTCATGGGATCTCCTTCTGAAGATCTTGAGGTGCTCAGTTTATGTGATGCATAATTTTTCACAGTGAGATATTCATCTTGAATAAAGGATGATTGTGAATGAATGATGATTTGATGTTATTATTATGATGGAAAGTATTGTAGAAAAGTGCAGTATGTAGAAGGCACATATTTTTATCACTGTAAAGATCATTGTAGTATATACAAATTCCTAGATTTACCTCGGGACCTTTGGAATTTCTTTAATATGAAATTAAATTAATTGAACACAGTATTAGAAGATAAACATGTGTATAGTCAATATTTTAAATACCTCTATATTGAACTAGGAATAAGGCCCGTTGT
>NW_015237491.1:0-657 GCF_001447785.1 Gekko japonicus | reverse complement strand
CCTGTATTGGCATTCTGAAAGGAGTCTAGACATGTAGGGAATTTTATGCAGATGTAGATTTTTTGCAAAGCAAATGTGTTTATAGCTGTGACTGCTCTTCCCGAGGAAGGCTTTGAATCTTGAACTCATTCCACATCGGCTGAATAGTGTCAGGAGCCCCATTTACACTCTACCAGCTACCCAGTGAAATGTCCTTGTCCAGGTCAAAACCTTATAGAGAGAAGGCAGATGGTGGAAACAGATACCTCAATAGGACTTTGTATGTAGGCATTTAATTTTTTTCTCTTCCCTTTTCGTCTCCAGAGTCTGAAGATACCTGTGAACGCATTCTCTGCAACTGCGACAAAGCGGCTATTGAATGCTTTGTGCATTCTCGCATTAACTCTTCCTTGCACAACCTGGATGTTTCATTCTGTCCCTCTCTGGTTACAGGTGAGGATCGAAGAACAGGTGTGGGAGGGAAAGAAACACACTTCCTTGATACCTGGAGGTGTCCCCATTTCCTTTAGCTGACTTTCGACTAAAATTTTTTCCACTGAAAAGAGCATGCTTACTGCCATTGAGCCGGATGCGGTGGTACAAAATTAATTTTGTCTGGCTTTGGTGTGGAAAGAGATACAATAGTAAAACCATAGAGTTCTTGACAATTCCTAGAGC
>NW_015237490.1:0-657 GCF_001447785.1 Gekko japonicus | reverse complement strand
GGTGTTTGTTGTTTGTTCCACTATACAAAAGAGACCATCACTGGAATTAGTGGACTTCTTCTGAGTAAATAGGCAAACTGCCAGGCTGTAAGTGTCAGGCTGTAAGTGGAGAAGTTTCCATTTTAGAACTCTGATGAGTGATAAATGTACTACATTCTTTTTGTCAAGCTACTGTCAGCAGCAGCTTGACAAGGTTGCTGCCTGAGATCCAATTCCTTGAAGCTGCCTTCCCCCAACCTCACACCATCCGGAGAAACTAATCCTCCTTCCTTCCTCCCCAAGCATCTTTAAGCAAACAGGATTTCTGGGAATCTATAGTAGTCTTGCTGCCAATGTTGACTGAAGATATCTTTGTTAGGTCAATGTCTCAGAATGACTGATTGATATTTTCTCAATGAACACAAATAAAGATATTCTCTGATGGTTCTGTCATGGTAGTTTAGAAGATGTGACCCAACCCAGGTGAAAAGCGGGAATGAAGATTCAGTGAGGAAGAACCTCCACTGGCCTTTTAAACCTTATTGATTTCCAAAAGAGAGATTAACATTACTTCTTATTTCCTATAAGGAGGGGGGGGAGATAATAGGATAATACTAGTTCTTTCACATATTTGAGAAGTAAATAGCTTGCGTGCTCATTCTCTCTCTCTCTCTCTCT
>NW_015237489.1:0-657 GCF_001447785.1 Gekko japonicus | reverse complement strand
CAGGACTAATTGTCAAGGCTGCAAAGTTCTAGGCCTCTCGGCAGCCTGCCATCCAGGGATACTGCTTCCTAGTTAATGTAACCAAGGGAATGAGTTCTCTAAGGAGATTCGGAGGACATCTCTACAGAGGAAGCCAAATGTGTTACAAATGATTGGTCCAGCTATTGGACAGTCTACCCTCATTGGTCTACGGCTAAGAACAAATGAGTCAGTGGTCTGAGACACACCAGACAACAGGATGTTGTGGGACTCTTGGGAATGGCATATGGGGCAAAGTGCCAGGGGGCGGGGGGATGGCAGTTGGAGGGAGAAACGAATGGAAATAGCTATCGTCTTTTCTGAAGACGGAAGTGTCCTTAAGTCTTCAGAATGGCAAGACTGGATAAAAGGCACAGTCATCAGTTGGGGAGCAGTGCAGAAATCACTGGTCTTTAGAGAAAACTCCTTCCTCCTTCCTGTACTCCAGGCAAGCAAAGTTTATATGTAGATATGTTCCAGATCACCTGCAACTCTCCTTCAAATGGACGTATGACCTCTTGCTACATCAGAATACATGAGGGATGCCAACCATGGGTTTGGAGACACCTGGATGTTTGAGGGCGGTGCCTGCAAGAGTGGGTTTTATCGAGGGAGGGGCCTCAGTAGGGTATAATGCCC
>NW_015237488.1:0-657 GCF_001447785.1 Gekko japonicus | reverse complement strand
GCGGAAGGGGGGGGGGCTGGACCGGGGAGGGTCGGGAGACGGAGGGCGTTGACGGGTGGCTTTCACAAGGCCCGGGTAGAATTTTTCTTCTCCCTTTGCTTTATTTCCTTGACGTTTATCGTAGTTCACGGTTGCCTTATCCAGGGCGGGGAGGGCTTTGGCCCTCCGGTCCTGTCTGAGACATGTAAATTAAAGCCGCATTGTATACGTCGGTTTGCCGATCCTTGCGTCCTTAGCACTGTGAGGCCCCTCCGTGGTCTGCTGTGGCGAAACCTTTATGACGTGAGAGGCCCGGTTTGAAACACTGGCTCTCGCGCCTTCCAAACCCGTGCCTGAGTGCGCGTCGTACCTTGGAGATCAGGGGGCGGGGCCTCGGGAAGCAAGATGGCCGACGTGAAACCTCTGTGTCCCCGGTCCCTCCTGACCCTTCTCGGCCGGCACCTCTGCATATTGTGCCTCGCGGCTCTCCAGAACAAAGCTGCGACTTCTACTAAAGCGTCCCCACTCCCCAGGCGTCTTTGCTGACGTTTTGGCTTGCCCACTGGACCGTAATCGGGCTGACTGAAAAAGGCGGGAAACGACGTGGCCCCTCTTGGAATGGCGTCGAAGCCAAACGCTGCGACTCTACAAGGACCGTCGGCCTTAAAACTAGAACTC
>NW_015237487.1:0-657 GCF_001447785.1 Gekko japonicus | reverse complement strand
TGGCCTGGGTGGGCTAATCCCTGTACATGTGCTATATGTTTTGTCTCCCATTAATGAATCCGGAAACCTTCCTGCCTTTAGAAGTACCTGAAATTACTATGGCAACTGAAAACTCTTCTTTATCAGATTAGTATAACTGTAGCATCAGTGGGAGTTGCATCTATAACACTGAGCATCAATCCCCACCCTGGGGAAAAAATGTTGTGAACAAGTGCACACAAAGGATGACAAACAAAAGGATGAAACAAAAGCAGATCTTTTCATACCAAAGATTCAGTATTCTTTGTCTGAGCTGAAAATAGTACACAGCAGGACAGAAAAGTGCAAAGGAGAGAATACATCCCCCCCCAATCTGACATCCATGACATTTAATTATGTTATTTTTAAACCTGATTTTCTACTTCTGTTGCTGTGTATCTGTGGTTTGTCTTTCTTGGAAAACCCTCCCCCATCCACTTTTTCCTGTACTAATAATGAAAATGCTATTAGCATCCAGAGATTCAGCCAAATGTCCTCATTATTGAATCAGGGTACTATTACACCACTGCTTGATGGCACAAGGAATGGGTGTGTGAACAATATGGTAACGAGACTACAGAATAGCATATTGTAAAAACAGCTTCCCAGAGTTCAGTTTTACCAGGAAATGCCATACAA
>NW_015237486.1:0-657 GCF_001447785.1 Gekko japonicus | reverse complement strand
TTCTTTAACTTTTTGAATAGTAGAAATCAGTTACCTGTGCATTACATTATTAGTAACACAGTTGTTATTCATAATGTGGAATTTCGCAGTCCACTGATTAAATTTCCAGTACTGTCGAAAGAATGAAGATCATACCCTTTCTTCCTTTCTTTTCCAAAGTGTGAATAAACCTATTTCTTCTCAGGTTGGTGTGATTGATTTCTCTATGTATTTGAAGAATGAAGATGATACTGAAAGCAAAGAAAGGTGTGTTACACTGGAATTTGTAGTATGCTGAACTGAATTGCTTGTTGAAAAAAATCCAGTGTTTTTAACACTTTTAACAAACGGATCCATTTAAAGCTTAGTAAAGGAGAATGCTTGTTTCTGCTAGGCTTTGCAGGGGGGAAAGTCAGAGGGACTAGAAGTAAAAAGAATTGTTCAGATCACAAAATAGTAGTAGCGAGGGCAGTTGTAACCAATGGGCAACAGAGGAAAGTTACCCTGGCTCCATTGGGGGGGGGGGTTTCTTGCCCACAGCCTTGTTACCCGTGACCATCCAGGTCAGCAGCAGCGGTTACTGGGTCCTGGCCCATCTAAGGCTCAGGCAGCCAACTTCTGGGGGTAGCTTCCACCTGCCTCATATGAAGGCAAGGAGGACCCCTTGCTTGGATCCCG
>NW_015237485.1:0-657 GCF_001447785.1 Gekko japonicus | reverse complement strand
GGCGGGATGAGAGGCAGCATCGCCCTTTCTCCTCTGATCTGTTCCCAGCACAAAATAAAAATTACCCTTCCCTCCCCAAGGTGCTTTCGCATCCCAGGGTGGTCAGCATCCTTCTGTTCTTCCCCATGCAGGTCGAAAAGCAGCCTATATAGGCTGCAAGTCGAAGCAGAGGAAAATGTTAACATCGATGCACCAGAGATCGAAATCCACTTTCATTCTGTCAGCCTGTAATTATGGCTCTCCTCTGGAGATGGGAGGAATCACATTATCCTAGCAAAAGCCAGCCATGTTTTAAGCAGAACTGTGCTCGATATCGTCTCATTTTTGTGTTCACCTCCAAGGCAGTACATCCGATGCCGCCAACGGAATGAGCAAAAACAAGAGTCTTCGCCCTGTGCAACATCTGTATCATTTCAAGACCGTCCAGGTTTCCCCCCGGCTGTAGCAGTTGTTTCTCCACGCCCTTCCCTTTCATCTTCTTTGTTTTTCCTGTCCTCATTTGAACACATCTGGCTGGTAAACTTTGTTATGGGCACCTGGGAGGTTCCCACCAGAAACACAGCATTGTGATGCCATTGATTTTAAAAAGTGAGTCGACTCGACCTATTGGATTCAGCAGCAGTGAGGGCAAATGATGCCGTGGGCAGCGAAGGTTCA
>NW_015237484.1:0-657 GCF_001447785.1 Gekko japonicus | reverse complement strand
AGAGGGACAGAGAGAGAGAACAATGTAGATGTTCTGTAACAGAGTTCCAGGAGAACATGGTAAGTACCTCTCTTACCTCTACAACAAATGTGTCAATAATATGATCCTGAGGCAGGAACCAGTGGGCCACCTCTTCTTCATCCATAACAGGAGCAAGATTAAATTGCTTCAAGTAATTGTTAATTAACTCTTGTACTGCTTTAATGTCTTTCCGTTCCATAGGTCTCAGACCTGATGTTTTTGTAGCCTTGTAAAAGGAGACCAGGAATTAAAGCAAGAATTAAACCACCACATAGATTTCAAAATATGCACAAACAACATCCCAGTTAATTCCAACAATAGTTCCTACTCTAGAACGATACTTTGCATATACCCCTCCCCCTGCAACTAAACATGCAAAGGACACAATCAGCTGAGAACTTCTACCCACCAAATTTCAAGATTAGCAGCAAAGGTTCTACTCTGCATACCCCCCACCTTCTGAAGTGGGTGGCAGTCAGATACAGGTTCTTTTTTGTGGTGGTACCTTGACTATGGAATAAAATCCCGACAG
Organism: Gekko japonicus; assembly: GCF_001447785.1. Classification (NCBI taxonomy): domain Eukaryota; kingdom Metazoa; phylum Chordata; class Lepidosauria; order Squamata; family Gekkonidae; genus Gekko; species Gekko japonicus. The sequence continues at coordinate 104 of NW_015237484.1, read as the reverse complement.
TAAAGCTCCCTGGCATCTTGCCTGTTCAGTTTTCAACATCAATACCACGTCTTTTTATTTACACCCAAGCATTTGATTAATAACACAGTACCATCACCTTGTAT
>NW_015237483.1:0-657 GCF_001447785.1 Gekko japonicus | reverse complement strand
ATTGATTTGTTGATTTTAATCTGTAATTTGGTATTGTTCTTAACATGTTGTAAATTGCCCAGAGCCTTGTGTACTCAGGGACTAGGCAATCCAGAAATTTAAAATAAAAATAATGTGACGTCATTCAATGCTAAAGAGAAATTAAATGCAAATACTTGTTTTGTAGCTTTTCCTGAATGACAAATGAGAACAGACTGGCAAACAAACCAGATATTGGATTCCAAACTGTGGTGGCCTGGAAAATATTGATTGCTTCTCTCACATGTCAAACCTGCCAATGGCTTTGGTTTAGATTCTCTGCAGAAACTATCAGTATCTTTGACCTCTAATAATAAAAAAAATCAGCCGATATGACACGCAGCACAAGGACCGCTGGATGATTTCCTAGGGTTTCAAATCATGGAACAATGAACTTGGACAACCTGCACGCATTTTTTGAATCTACAGGTAGATGTGGGTGGACAGGTTTGGTGTAGCAATAAATGGAACATCTGATAGACCACTGTTCCCTGGATTTCACTATGTAGTACAAAGGAACCTAGGCTGTCATGGTGTGATTATATAAAATCATAAATTATTTACATCAAATATTTATATCCCACCTTTTCAGCCTTTGGGTCTTCAAAAAATGAATATAATTGAAAAATGTTTTCAGTC
>NW_015237482.1:0-657 GCF_001447785.1 Gekko japonicus | reverse complement strand
TACAACTCAGATGCATGTAGACTATTCATAAAGGGACAACATAATATGTAAATGATGGGGAAAGAGAGCAGGTGTGATCCGACTTCCCCTCCAGAAACCCAAGATAAGGACTGTAAAAATGGCTTCTAGGTGTATCCTATTCCTCTCTCACAGGCTAGCAAATGAGCCCTACATCCTCTGCCTAAGCAAATACAAAGTGATTCAGTTCTCTGGGGAGGGGTAGGAGGTGTAAAAATGCAAAAGAACAATGCTCCTTACAGTCAAGGAATCCCCCAGGGCAGCTATTACTTGCACGTCAGCTGGTTTCAGGCTATGCACTGTAAGGCGAAAAAAGATGTAGTTAAAATTGTAAGAGGAAGAAGGTTTATGTTTATCTTTCACTACTTGATGTAAATTATTCCATAGGGAATTTCTGTATCCAATTAGTGGAAGATGAGGCACTTGCTCTAATTCCATCCCTCTCCCCAACTTAACCAGAGTTCTATAGAAAAAAACACTGAGAATGTGAAGGGAGTTTGGGACACAATGACACAATTTTTTAAGGAAAGAGGCTGAACACCATCTGGTAGACAAGAGGCTAAACTCACATTAAAATTATCGATAGCCAGTCTTAAAGAGCAGGATCAAATCCTTCACATTCTGTATCAGTGCTAAAAT
>NW_015237481.1:0-657 GCF_001447785.1 Gekko japonicus | reverse complement strand
ACAAGGTGCTTGGAGAAACTACCACATGGCTTTCACAAGGGAATCACCAAAATCATGTACATTGAGCACTGTGAACAATAGAACCATTTAGTTTTGAGTTTACTTCATATATGCCACTATAGAGATGCTCATTCCCTAGGAGCAATTCAATCTAAATTTCTCTGAGCCACATTTGTTGTCCCACGTTGCATTCCTGATGCCCTTCTCAGAGTAGAGCCGGGGATGGCTACTGCTTGAAGCATGAGGCTGGTTCCACGAGATATGCTTTGGGCTTAAGCTATTTCAGCCCACTTGGATTAACTTCACTAATTCTTACAGACAATTTCCGTTCAGAAGAGATAAGAGCAGTCGAGGAGAAGTTACTATTTAATGGGTTTACTTACACAGCATCTAGGATTTGGGGGAGCAAAAAAAATTAAACTACTAATTTGGGATGCTGCTCTCCCAGCTGATAGAGCATGGGCTCAAACTTATCTGGTATCAGGGAACCAGGAGGGGAAATTGTCTTGCCAAGAATACCTTTATCTCTTTAAATCCCCTAATTACTGAAGAGCCTTGGCCTGCTTTAATGTCTTCCCTTCAGCTAGGGTTTCCAGTTCTGGGTTGTGAAATACCTAGAGATGAGGGTAGAGATGCCAGTCCCCGGGTGGGGGATCC
>NW_015237480.1:0-657 GCF_001447785.1 Gekko japonicus | reverse complement strand
CAATCCTCCAAAAATGCGAGACCAGTGCTTCTTCAAAAAGGGGCAACAAGTGGATGTTGCACCTCGATGCACATGTACCAGACCCTAGATTAATTATGTGTTCTAAAAGTGGAATATATATGCATTGCCACTACCGGAAGAACAACAATTGTGCCATCGGGAGGATCGAATATAGCATGTTTGTCCCATATGTGCGGTCAAATATAATGACTAACAGAGCAAATGTCTTTAGGTTTCACAATACCGCATTGTGTCCCCACAGCAGTTATACACACAAACAACAGAATGCTTCATTCAGCAGAATTTTTTTTTCAAAAACAGCATGATTAGTTCTGTATATCATTTTCATGGCTCCCCTGCAGATTGTTTTATGGAGCGAAGAAAACAAACTTACTTGAACTTGGCATATTCTTGTGGCCTCTTATTCCACGTACAGTTCTGTAGTCTTCCCACAACCTGCAAATAATAGTCTTCTGCATACCTAAAAGGATTAAAACAAAAACATGAGGCATGAACAATTTGCAGCCTGCAGGGCAGGTTTTGTTGCCCCCAAGGAAGTGGGGATTGGGATGCATGAACACATGAGCCTGCCTTGTCCTGGGACAGACAAGTGATCTAGTAAGGTTAGTACTGTCTACTCTGACTGGTAGAGGCTCT
>NW_015237479.1:0-657 GCF_001447785.1 Gekko japonicus | reverse complement strand
CACTTTAACCACTACACCACACTGGCTTTGATCTTATTGTGTATTTATTTTGAAAGTGAAATGCCACATGCCATATGGAACTTAATTAGGACAACATTGTTTCTGCTACATATGAAGTGTATACCTTTCTTTGCTGTGAAAAGCAATGTTCCACACAGCAGCTGCTGATCTACATGTAGGAGATCTTATGAGACACTGGACAGCCCACATCCAGATGGTGGCCCTTCCTCCTGCCAACTTGCCATGGATCCAGCTGATCCACTTACTGCCTGCACTGTATGATTGGGTGGCACAGTGATGCTGCAGGAAGTTTCTTGAGGGAAGCTGACCCAGTGCTGCAGGGCCAGATGCCTACCACTAGGGCTATCCCTGTCCTGTAGAAGGTGCTGCTATCCCTGTCCTTCCTTGCCATTGGCTTTTTCCAGGAGGTCATGGATGAGGTCCTGGGGCATGTCCCAATCCAAGGCAAGCTACTACCTCCACAGCTTCTTGGATACTATGCCACTGCACCTGCAGGAGCATGTGTACTTCCCCATGAAGGCTGCAAGTAAATTGTGTTCCTGCATGGTGCACCCATTGCCTGAGTGTGTGTGAACTGCCACCATAGTGAGGATGCTAAGTCCCATGCTGCATGACTTTGCATCTGGCCTACCCGTG
>NW_015237478.1:0-657 GCF_001447785.1 Gekko japonicus | reverse complement strand
CAACTTTGCCATGTGACCGGGGCCTTCATGGGTTACTGAGGTGGACAACAAGGAAGCCGTTTTCCAGTTGCTACCATGTCATAATAGCTTAAGAACTGAGCTTTAGACTTGTAAAAACTGAAAAACAGTATTTTGAATGTTGCCCAGGAGATAAGGAATTAATTGACAGCCTGGAACACTGTTGAAGGCAGAGCTCAGCCCAAACTATGGCTTTTTAACATTCTTTTTAAAAATCATATTCTCATAAATTCAACAAACCATATTAGTTCTAGTTCATCCACCCACCCATCCACTGAGTTAAAGTTCTCCAAACCAGCTAACATATCTAACATACAATAAAAGATTTACATTAAAAAGTAAAACTCCTGAACTATTTCCAAACTCTAAAGGACTATTTCAGAGAAAGATTACATAGCACAGAAATTCCATGTTCCCCATGTTTCTTCAAAAGGAATGATCATTTAAATCACTGTCTTTTCCACTTTGCCTAAGAATTTCTGGAATCCCTGATGTTTTTCAGCAGCTATTTTTTTAAAGAACCCACTGAGTGGAAGTGTAAGTTACTTATTTTGTTTAGCACTATTTTCGTCATTAGAAAGGGGGTTCAACCAAAATTGCTGACTGGTGGTTAGCTCCTTCCTTCCTTCCTTCCTTCCT
>NW_015237477.1:0-657 GCF_001447785.1 Gekko japonicus | reverse complement strand
TGCATTATATTTATCTTACCTGGATTCTTTATAGACTCTATGATGACTTTATAGTTGGATTTATTTGCACTTAGGCCAGCTGTCACATCTTCAATTCTCCATAAGTCTTTTTGCATTTGTGTTTTCTCCTAGTAGGCAATAAAAATTGAGGAAAAGATAAATAATTAACCTTGGTTATTCTGGAGCAAAAAATATCTTTCCTTTAAAAAAACCCAAACCCTTTGTTATTGGTTTCTTAGATTTCTTGATCACAGCATTCCTAAAAATAAGAGCACTTATAGCATTTACCATTGCTTCACATACTGATCTTCTGTCTCACAAGATATAGCCTCGAGGATGGCAGCGACAATGGATGCTGCCTCCCTACTGCATGATGCAGGTATGCTGCTAAAAATACTGTAATGAAGTAGTCTAAGTCAAAAAAAGAAGTCAATGCACAATAATCCTGATTCTGATTGCCAATTTACCTATTCTCATAAACATGTGAAAAAATTCCAGCCAACCGCAGCCAGGGATTTTTAAATGGTGGCAACCCCATCTTGGAATTCCCTCCCAAGAGGTTTGTCTGGCAGTCCTTAGACACATAAAATCTTTTAAATTCAACTACACTTTTTATTATTGTTGTTTTTTCGGATTGGATTTAGTGAGGTATTTATC
>NW_015237476.1:0-657 GCF_001447785.1 Gekko japonicus | reverse complement strand
GAATGGGGTGGAAGGGTGAGTGGGTGGATGAAGGAACAAGCATATATATAGACTGACTTTCCCTCCCCACCTTCTGGGTTCCCACCATCCTTCAGGACACTTTCCTAAAATCTGTCCCCTTTTCTTAAACGGTAGCTGCAGCTCTTTGTTCTCTTCCAACAAAAACAACTAGCTGGGTCAGTAGACTCACCACAGATGAAGAGAGCCAGTGAGAGGCACAGCTGCAGAACCCAAGAGCTCATCCTTCCCAGCTTGGAGAGGGTTCCCTGATGCAACCGCTCCCTTACTCAGTGAACACCCACCGGAGGTGCACTCTTCTATATGTGCCGTGCTCATTTGCAAGCATTTGCATACCTGGCCAATGGCTTTGCCAAGGTTTAGACAGTCTGCCTCAGCTATTCGTTGGTGGCAAACATCTAAAGAATGATGGGAAATGAATAGTAGTCAGGGGTCTGGCCACTCATGGCTCTTAGCTCCTCAGGAGACCTTGTCCAAAATGTCACTTTCCCCAGCTATTTTCCAAAATAGAGTGAGGCTCCATCGGCTAGGATTGCTCAGCATGACTGTGATAAAGTATTTTTTAATGTCATTGCAAATTCAAAGAGGTTTCTTCAGAACGATTGATTTAATATTAGGTTTATTAAACCTTTAGACCAT
>NW_015237475.1:0-657 GCF_001447785.1 Gekko japonicus | reverse complement strand
TGCTAGAGCATCATCCCTACACAATGACATCATTTCCATGTTGTGCCAGAAATGACATCCTGAATGCTGTGATCTTCCCTCCTACAAGGTAAGTCTCCTGCCAGTTGCCAGCCTTGATGGGGAACTCAACATGTAATACATGTTCAATTTGTCTATAACACCTGTGCTGGGTATAGTAATGTTGAAATGTCACTGTTTCTCACCCCTGGCCTAATATCTGTATGATACTACCCAACCTTATGAAATCTGTTAAAATCATGGGTTTAAAATGTCTTAAAAACAGAAACATGTGAGTTGTTCTTGAATCAGGCTCTCAAGGAAATATTTGGTTTACTGCTGCCACAAAACATTCCAAGTATTTAGAAACAGAACACAAAAGGGAACACTCGCAATGGAGCTCAGCATTTAAAGAGGAACCTGCAACAAAAACAGACAAACCCCCAAAATAGCAAATTGTTTGAATATTCTCTTGAAAAAGCATTTACATAGAGAATTTGATGTCTTCCAGGTGGCAATCCATGGTAGACACGCACATTAATTCAATGGACAGTCAAAGAATTTTGCAACAGTGTGTTCTTCTAATTTCTCAGACCATTCGATAATCACTGTGTCAAAAGCTTCTTCCAGTGTTACCAACTCAAACTTTGAGTCCAGTGG
>NW_015237474.1:0-657 GCF_001447785.1 Gekko japonicus | reverse complement strand
GTGGCATGCAGTGTGGAGGGAGATTAACCACCTCACGTGGCCGTGGAAAAACTGTGAGGAAACAGACGGGATCCGCCCTTGTCTGCCATTCCACACACACAAAGAACAACTGGTCTCCACTTAACCTCCCTCTCGGATTGTTTCAAGCCAAACAAGCCTAGAAAAGCTCAATTCAAACCTCCCTCCTGCCGCCCTGGTAGAAGTTGGTTCATACCCATAGACACCCCAAATAACTCTTTTCTGGAGTCTTGCTTGTGACAGCCGGCGGTGACCCAGACCAAATAAAGTCTATCGAAGTGGCAAGACTCATATTTTCATTTTGGAGCAAAGACAAAAAATAAAAATAAAATTGGACTTACGTTTAAATCAATTTCCAAGAAGTGCCCCGTGACCAGCGGGAGACTGGAGACCGTGTATTGGACACTCCCCAAGATACCCAGCGGGACCAGAGCTGTACAGATGGAGACACAGAAATCAGGGCTTAGAGACTCTCTGGCTTTTCTTCTTTGCTCTCCCAACTCATGGAAACCAAGGGCAACTATGGGGTGCCCCCCAAGGGCAGTAGAGTGGGAAGCGAACTGGTGGAGGAGACAAGCCACTGTGAAATTTTCCTGTGGGGGATTGTCCTTAGCAGGGCTAATTTTGGGCAGGAACGCA
>NW_015237473.1:0-657 GCF_001447785.1 Gekko japonicus | reverse complement strand
TACCCAGACACAATCACATCAATTGCAATTACTTTTTTTTAAAGCCCTCCTAAAACCGTCTGGCGGTTCAACAGAGGAACAATGCAGATAAAACGGTGGCTGGCAGAGGAACTTGCCCGGAAAACTACCATCTGGATGGTCCATTGCCGATGCAAATGCTGCTGCATTCACGGAAGCAATTAATGCGAAATGTAGAATGCGCGACACGTGGAAGCAACCTAGGTGACGCACAGATCTTTCTCCACGAGGCTGCGTGAAAAACAGCAAAGCCTTTGCACACCCCGCGAAACCCGTTCAGAATTCTCTTCTGTGAACTTCGGTCTTGAATATTCATCAGTCTCTAAGTGTGCTCTGAATACTTGATATCTGCATCCCGTGTTCGATTTCAGTATCTGACAGAGGACATGGAATGGTGACGGCCATAGGACATTATGAAATCTCATGTTCCACAGTTGCCAAGAAAGAGGTGTAAAGCCCTCACGTTTAGAGGTCAGATTTTCAATGTAAATTTCAAATCCCAATGACTTGCAAATGGCCTTTACTTCTAAAGCCTATCACATCATTCTGTTTGTGGACAAGCAAGGTACACGAGGTGGTTCATTGCTTCCGGTCTCTCTGCCCTCTTCTCCATATATGCAATATTGCTACTAGTCGGGG
>NW_015237472.1:0-657 GCF_001447785.1 Gekko japonicus | reverse complement strand
GGAGGAAGTGACAGGCAGGCACTACCGTTTCTCTGAGATGAGTGATGGCAGGGAGATGGGATTCTTATTTCTTGCTTGAGCCATGGCAAGTAGACTCAGTTCAGGGAAGCCTGAGACTTATAGTTGCCAACCTCCATCTGGGCGGGCTGGAGTTCTCCCTCAATTAAGGCTGATCTCCAGACTACAGAGAAAATAAAGGCTTCAGAGGGTGGACTCTATGACACCCGTTCCCTGCTGCTCTCCCTTCCATGCCCAAATTCCACCCTCCCCAAGCTCTAACCCCAAATCTGCAGGGATTTCCCAACATAGAGTTGGCAGAGTTCAAGATGTCCCACAATCTGAGGATACGCTTCATTGCAGCAGCACAACTTTATAGGGTGAATACATCTCGTGACCACTTGCAAGCTCAGCAAGGGAAAGATGTAACCTTGTGGGGATCTGTAACATCTGGTTCTCTGACGATAAGCATTTTACCACATCCCTGCTACCTCGACATTTCTTGTAAGGATGTGGTAAAATGTACCTGATGGTGTACAGTAGAGTACCACTTCCCTGCATCTGCTAAAGGCTGGGGTTGTCAGAAGTCAGTGCAGGCAGGAAGATCTTACAGTGCTTGGTAGTGGCTTGGTTTTTGACAAGCAAGCCTAATGCGGAAGA
>NW_015237471.1:0-657 GCF_001447785.1 Gekko japonicus | reverse complement strand
CTATTCTAAGGCCTTTGGTATCAATGGTCTTAGTCTAGACCAGTTATGCATAGGATTGCACTGTCAAGTCATGTAGGATAGTGTGGAAATGGGAAACTTTTTGATTTTGTAAGTTCTCCCACCAATACCCCCATTACTACAAGGCTGTACTATAAATCTTATTTGACATAATAATTTTAAGTAATAATAAGCTCCCAAATGATAGGAAGAAGCTTTTCATTATTTTGTTCTATGAAGACAACATATCTTTGATAAAATTCAAATGAAATTTCCCTAACAGACCTTTAAAAGCAGTTGTAACAGAATAGTCAGTTGCAGTTTACTGCCAAGCAAAGAGATTCAGAAATGTTTCATACCGTTGGCTTGAACCTATGAAATGTCTGTCTGTAGCTCTGTCCTTGAAATGCTTTAGTAACATGATTCCCTAACATTTTATTCCCTTTGTTTATTGGAGGCACAGCAAAAAGTAGCACAATGGGATTCCAAGATTAGCTGAGAAATCTAGTCAGTAATTTTATGCAAATAATTTATGATTACTAGTTCTAGTAATTCTCAGTGTTATTCATAAAGGGCACTGAAAAATGCAGGGGGCTAGTCCTGAGACTTGCACAACAAGACTAGGCCAAGGCATAACTTTACTTGAATATGGACGACTGG
>NW_015237470.1:0-657 GCF_001447785.1 Gekko japonicus | reverse complement strand
AAGGTGTCAATGGGCACCATGTTGGGGACCCTGGGCTATTACATCAGCGAGAAGAAGGAAGAATGATGTGTGCTGGTCACTTCCCCCTTACAGCTGCTTCAAAACCCTCAAACATACACTTGCTGACAAATTAAATTGCTAAAGGAAAAACTAGGCTCATGTAGGCTTATCCAGAGTTTATGGATTACACAATAACTATGGACTTAGAGACTATTATGACTATATATGGAAATTCTACAGGGAACCCTTCCTTTCAAATAACATATGCATAACATCTTATTAAAAACTGGTTGAGATTTATTTTTAAAATTTCATTGACCGAAATTCTAAAGGAAGGTTCCCAGCACTCTCCTTCAGTATTTGTGTATCTGCATGAAAAATGACTAGTTTAATTCATGATTAAATAACTGTGCAGAGGAATATAAATGACACTATTAAGAGGTAATTTAGATTAGCCTCAGCTGAGCATTTTGCTTGATTGGACTGTTATATTTCATTGGATATTTTAGATAGCAGTGTAATCAGATAAAAAGCACAACTGAGGATATTGCACAAATTATATTTTTCAAGGGTCCAAATGCCCATGAAGCTACAGAACAGAATTATGGAGTCAATAATACCAAAGTTGTAACAGAGGCTGTGGTCACACACACTAAA
>NW_015237469.1:0-657 GCF_001447785.1 Gekko japonicus | reverse complement strand
CTCCTAATAACACTCCTAGTATCACCATTCACACCCTTAAGCTTTGGCACCAAAGACAAACAACCAAACAAAGCAATAAAAATATCAACCACAAAAATATCAACCACAAAAAAACAGAAAATCAACACTCTCACAATGTTATACCACAGTTCAGTTCTTTTTAGTCTTCTTCGTTTCTATGAGTGTCTCTCCATTTCGCCTCTGTTGTCTTCGTAAACCTTGAAGACCAACCACTATTTCTGTCCTTTGAGTCCTCCCTGCCTTCTCTTTTCCGCTGTTTTCTGGTTGTTTGTTCTATGTTGTTCTTCTCTGGTGCTTGCCTCCCTGTGTCTCCCTGATTACGTTGCCCTGTTGTCTTCCAATAGTATGCTTTTTAAAGCTGTTGAACGCTGCTGAGCGCGGTCCCTTTAAACGCAGCGTTTTGTAAAACAAGCCGGAGAGTCGCGATCTTAGATTCGCCGCTTTTTTTCTTCTTCCTCTTGAAGTTCTACAACTCTCTAAGTCGCCAAATAAAGTTTTCTTGGATCCTACTAAGAGGTTTGCAGAGTTCTTTTGGTAAAGATACCTGGAAAAAATTTCTTTTGATGTGCCAACACCTTCGGGAAGAATCTCTGCTTGGTTCCGCCGTTAACTTTACCCAGCCGGAGAAGCCTCGCT
>NW_015237468.1:0-657 GCF_001447785.1 Gekko japonicus | reverse complement strand
ACCACATACATTTGCTTCTGCTCTTTGCTTCCATTAAAAATCCCTTTCTCCTCAAATACATACTTGGGGAACTGAAAGCAACAGCGATCCAAATCGGCTTGGCCGTGCTAGTCTTCTTCCACAGAGACTACAGAGGACTCCACCCAGAATCAGTTTACTGCTTAATATGAACTGTGCTCCGGACATATTACTATGCTGCATATTCAAGATTTTAATCATAGGTACGGCATGTTAATCTATGTATTCTTATGTAGTCTCGCAACCTCTGTAAGGTTCACTGGCTGGTCAGGAGAATACAGGAACGCCTCTCACCCTGATACTTCATTAGTGTAGCTGAAGAAATGGCAGATTTATTGCTCTTTAATTACAAACAAGTGTTGTTCTTAGCCTTTGTAACCTTGCCTTGAAAATTTAACCGGAGTCATCAGGAAGATGTATTCTAGCCCACCTGTTACTCATTTGCAAAATCCCTTTAGAGACCAACTGTTTAATTTAGAGGACAAGCCCAGTGTTAAAGTTAGAAAGAGTTATTTATGTTCTTCACTGTCACCTTCTCTATAAAAAGCATCATCTAAGGGTCTACTCAGGCTTTCTGTTGGTGGCTTCCAGTCAGAGGAGACCTTATATTGGTGAGCATATCTGGTGTAGCCAGGATTT
>NW_015237467.1:0-657 GCF_001447785.1 Gekko japonicus | reverse complement strand
GCTGGAAAGAGGGAGGCACAGATTTTAGTGTCACATCCTCATTGTGTGACCTGGAGGTCATTTATATTATCCAAGGCCATGAACAACAGTATGTAAAGTCAGGATAAGCAGAAACCTGCCCCTCTGGATTCTTTTAACCTCCTACTTACTTGCTTTTCCTTAAGGCGTGCTCCACACTATGACCTCGAAATTTCTTGTAATAATCAATGAATGAGAAAGGCAGAGTAATGTTGAGTGGGTTAGTCCGGTCCGGAGCTGCTGCCCTCTTGCGAGATTCAAACGCTATCATCAGATCCACCCAGGCTGCAGGACGTTTGATTTTAAACTGCTCAATGAAATCTTCTCCAAATATTTTACACAGGAGTTTTTCAAATTCATAATCCACGCCTAAGGAACCATGTGGCCCTCCTGCATCAGAAAAAGAATCTTTAGTGGACTGCATGTACCACCAAAGTACAGCAATTATGCAGCATTGCAATAAGCATCATAGAACTAGGGTAGATCCTCAGTGCACTGAAATTCTAAGATCAAATCTGGGGTGCAGTTCCAGTCACAAAGGATCCACTGAATTCCATGAGACTTAATAGTTCGGGGGGGGGAGTGCTCAGTTCTATTTATTTTATTTCATTTTGAAAATTTCTATGCTGCCTCTCCAAG
>NW_015237466.1:0-657 GCF_001447785.1 Gekko japonicus | reverse complement strand
GAACATTGGCCCTGACTCAGAGGCAAGGAGGAAGACTTCCCTGCTGCCAGACCTCATCAGAGGCTTTCCCCGCCCAGCCGCTCAATCAGAAACCTCGCTTTCCACTAAAGGTCTCTGAGCTTATGTCACCAAAGGTGGGATCTCCCTCGTATCCTTTCCATTCTGGCAGCCTCACAATTTTTACTGTAAGCCACTCTAAGGGATTCTGCTGTGACTTTAAATGGTATTCATTAGTTATAATGATTGTATGGGCCAGTGGCTAAAAGGTGCCTCAATTTCTAGCTAAGAATGCTGCAGATAAACTCCTGAGTAACTTGTGGGACTCGCTGCCAAAGAATGGCTACTGCTTCGAGGGCTTTCAAAAAGGGACTGAGACAAAATTCACAGGAGAAATCTGTTACACAGCTACCAGCCAGGACAACAGAACGGAGCCTCCACATTCCGGGGCAGTCTACCTCCAAATGCAATTTGCCTGGAGGCAACAACAGTCAGAGGCTTACGCCTCCGTGCCCCTGCTTCTGGGCTTTGTGGGAGCATCCAGCTGTCCACGGTGGGAGGAAGGATGCCGGAATAGCTGGACCCACCTCGGAATGATCCAGGGGGGCTCTTCAAAATGAAATAAACCTAGCTGGGGCCACACCAGAATTTCAGCTCAGG
>NW_015237465.1:0-658 GCF_001447785.1 Gekko japonicus | reverse complement strand
AAAGCCACATCCTGCAAATGTAAAGTATCCTTTAAGAGGTAGCGCAAAGATCTTTCTTCCACCGTTAGAGGTTTATGTTGCCAAGCATGCGGTCGTCTCAGATTAATGCGATCCGACATCTCCGAACGAACGTTAAAATCTCCAACAACGATGACGTCCCTACTCGTGAAAACGTAATCCCGTAAAGTCTCCCATAAATCTAGTCTTCGCACCTTATTCACCGGTGCATAGAGCGCACATAGTCTGTACTTACGGGTTACATCCTTCTCATTTCTCTGCAGGTTGAAATCCATAATCAGTAAATGACCGGGAACAGCTTCCACAGTTTTACAAATCGTACATCCCGGCGTAAAGGTGGTAAGTACCGCAATTCCTCCGATGCCTTCATCAGTCAGTGACCATATGGACGAGCCCCATGTCCATGCCTTCTGCGCAGCACTCCGATCACGTGGACTTGCAATATTCGTTTCCTGTAGAATTATAAAATCGGCTTTCACTTTACTAAGATGAAAGAAAATGTCCTCCCGTCTTGCCGACTGTCGGAGTCCCCTACAATTCCAGGTTACTATTTTTATTTCCATAATTTGAAAATTTAATTTTAAGAAAGCTTACAAAAGCAAGGACTCATGGCCGTCAATATTGTACAATACAATACAAT
>NW_015237464.1:0-657 GCF_001447785.1 Gekko japonicus | reverse complement strand
TTTATAGTGATACAAGGAACTTTTTGAACTTTTACAATCTCCTTTGGTTTGCTTCCCTTTCTTTCAGTTTTATTTTAAAGCGGAAGATAATGATTAGGACAATCAGCCTCCAATCCAAATACCTGGTAACATAGATGTGTCTTGATAAATCTTCTGGTGTCATGAGAAATTAGTTAGTTAAATAAAGTGTGAGACTCAGAATGTCCATCTGCGAACTCAGTCTCCTATGAGGACTAGTCTCTTGAATGAATTGTTAACTGTATTGACCATCAGTGCTCAAGACAGACGACCTGACCCTTAAGGGTATATTTAGTATTTAGGTAGAAAAATCATCAGCTGCCCACAGTACTTCATTTTCCTAGAAATGCATAAAATCTAGTAAGCTTAAAATACAAATAATGTAACATAGTTTTTGTTAATGTAGCTGTCCTACAGTAGAGACATACAAATATTCCATTAGTCGTTTTTTCCCCTTTCATTACTGTCACTGTGAGCCTTCTCATTTCACCCATTTTTATTGCTGGTGCTTCTTATTTTTTACCTTTTACAGCATTTTTATGCCATGTGTATGGTATTTAGATGTTATATCCTATTTATGCATAATTTACATGCAATTTAAGCAATAACAGGAATCTATTTTAACAGTAATTTTTCTGT
>NW_015237463.1:0-658 GCF_001447785.1 Gekko japonicus | reverse complement strand
AGTTATTTGTTGAAAAGTATATTTATCCTGTTAAAGGACTTCATTAGAGGTAGATTGTATAACCCATATAGTTCTGATTTCTGCACACATATGTTATAACCTAAGCACCTTAAAGACCATCAAAATTTCCCAGGTCCAGCTTTCGTGAGTCAAAGCTTAGTTCATCACATCCGACTAAGGGAGCTTTGACTCACAAAAACCTATACCCTGAAATTTTTTGTTGGTCATTAAGGTGTTAAAGGACTCAAATTTTGTTCGACTACTACAGACTCACATGGCTACCCAGCTAAATCTGTCTTCCTGGATTATGATGATGGTGAATTGGCATATCCCTATTGGTGTTGATTACCATTTACTAAATAACAGAGCAATGCAGCGCAGTCCCAATGAACAACCTGAATGTTCTATGTAACTCTGAATTGTCAATGTGAACAATTGTTTCATGCTTTAATTTCCCTTAGTGGCACAAAGTTCCAGCGGCAGCTTATCTAAAGGATCCATTTTCTTGTGAGAAAGGTGCTCTGGGGACATAGGACATGTTTATGATGTCTGCTTATATACAGACATGCAGTGGTGCCTAATAGAACAGCCCAGCACACAGATCACACAGACAGTGCTAGTATTTAAAAGCAGGTCGGAAGGTGTCCAATATGCTACT
>NW_015237462.1:0-657 GCF_001447785.1 Gekko japonicus | reverse complement strand
CTGTCAGGGACCCATGATGCATATGCAGGATGAGAGCTGCATGAAGCAGGTCTGTAGGCAGTGTACACACATATCCGCTGCAACTACTGTGAGGGATGGGTATGTTTCTGATCCTCTGTCCCTCACCAAATGCAGCCTACTATGTATGAACTACCCTAAGACACTGGGGGGCGAGCAGTGGTTGCAGACTCTGAAAAAGCACCATATTCAGACCTTTAGAATTCACTTGTTCTTTTCTGCTGCTATAGAGCGTTATTGTCCTTGTGTCTCCTTGGACTATTTGCAGGCTCCCATCCTACAGGGGGAAAGGTCAGGATGGACTCCATATACACGACAATGCTAACCATCTGACATGTCTACAACATGAAAAAATGGCTGCAAAGACTGGTGTGCTTCTTTCTTTGGCATGTAGTTTGTTATCGCTAACATCAACACAACAAAATGCTTCCCAGCTGCATGTTCTTGCATCTTCCTCTTGCTAGGATTTTTAAAACTTCTATTTAGTTTGCAGACATGTTGATATGGATTTTAGTAGCTTTCTTTCTTTATCTATATAATGTAAACAGCATATCAATATATTAGAAATTGAATTCTTGGCTGTCCTGGTGTTTCCATCAATGAAATATTTAGCATCACTGCAAACATTACATACTAGCA
>NW_015237461.1:0-657 GCF_001447785.1 Gekko japonicus | reverse complement strand
TAGCGTCCACGCTCCTAACCACTACACCAGACCTTGCTGTGCTTAAGGCTTATCCACTACAAGCATACCTTGCTATGCTTAAGGCTTATTCACAATAAAGAGTGTGTACTGAACTGTAGATTTTGGGTAGTAACCTTCATGTTTTCAAATTTATGCAATAAATGAGATTTAGTTTGTAGACCAGTTTCAAAATAAAGAATGCATTCAGAACAATAGCCAAATGAAATTTATAGAGCAACCATATTATTATCTTGAAGAAAAATAATTCAGTTGGTCAGTATAACATCCTTTCTGTAACTGTAGATCTTTTTAATAATATGATCTCCAGGCTTCTGGTCTCAGAATTTCTAATCTTTTCTGCTCTCACAAATGTGATAGTTTAAGGCTGCAGTCCTCAAGAACAGTTACTGGAATATATTCTGATGCATTCCGACTCAGTTACCTTGGTTAGGATTAGTTTGCAAGAGTTGTTGAATGAGAGAAGTACACAGTCCTTGGAGGGGAATAATCCTCAAATGCAGCCTGTCTTCTGGCAGCAGTGAATCCTCCTTGGTGCTGAAGTGCTAATGTTTTTCCCAGAGGGAAAAACAGTGTTAACACAGTGTTAACCTGTAGACTTAGTGGATGAAAAGTGTTTTTTAGAAACATCAAATTATT
>NW_015237460.1:0-657 GCF_001447785.1 Gekko japonicus | reverse complement strand
ATTATGTCAGAGATGCCTACTCCAAAGAGAAAGAGCTGGCTTCTATTATGAGGGTCATGGAATCGAACATTTCTGCCTTCCCTCTTCCACTGCAGCCTCCCATGTCCCTCCCCCATTGCTGTCCCCAAGGTCCAAGGGACTTCTCCTCCTTGGACAGTACTGCTCATAGTGTGATAGTCTGCAATGCAAGGAATCATCAGCATCTACCAGAAGAGTGTCCTTAGATTTGCAAAAATAGGCCTTGGGATTCACCTCAGGCCTCCAACGGAAAGGCATTTTCCGTGACGTATCCACAGCAGATACAGGCTACTGTATATTAGAAAAGCTGATTTGAATCCCATAACATCTATGCAAGATGGTTCAACCCAAGAATGCCTGACAGTCTTAAGGTCACTGAGCTAAGTTTAAGAACCAACCAGAAGTCTTAACCCATATGAGACAAAGAGACCAGTGTCACTCTTACATGCTATCCTTATTGGAATTTACGGTCTAAACTTACGTTTGCATTTCCACTCTAATCTCCAACACAAAATGTTGATGATTTTCACCATATAGATGCCACAGGTAGAAGCAATACCATTCTGGGCCTGTGGATAATCATAAACAATGGAGGCTTTCAGGGTTTATCTGACATTTGGTCTGTGTGTCAGAGTGAGA
>NW_015237459.1:0-657 GCF_001447785.1 Gekko japonicus | reverse complement strand
ATCCAGCCTGAAGAAGAATTCTGGAGATCCTGAAAACTTGCACACTGTGATAGGCCATCTGGTTGGTTCTCATAAAAGGCCACCACATGGACTGTGCCGTGGGATAAGGTCCTCTCAGATTGAAACAACAATGCCCTGGAGACAGGCCTGACCCCTTTTCTCAAAATACAAGATGTCAAAGATCGATGAGTGCTGGAGATGCTTTTGTATATTTCTATCCCCAGCTATTGTGCACAAAACAGAGAGCAAGGAACAGCGTAAGCTATATGGACTTATCAGTAGCTGGGAGGTCTGCTTGAATAATATCAGCAGAACCTGAGAAATGTTTTATTTCTCTGAAGATCAGATTATCTGTTGAGGTCAGCAAAATGATGGGTTTCTAAGATGTGGCCTATACAGAGATAAGTATTGTCGTTTATCATCACAAAGGGGGGGAAATTCATTTGAAACAAAAGCGACCAAAAGAAACTCGACTGCAAGCACGTCCTTTTAGAACGGAAGAAAGAGTAATGTTGCAACTGCAAGCTGTGGACACAGCAGGCCAGTGAAGGAAGCTGGACTGGCTCAGGAAAGGGATGGAGAGCCCAAAGGCTGCAGCAGGCCAGCTGTGACCCTCTCTTTGGCTGCCTGGGTCTGGAGGGGAACCAACACTGCATG
>NW_015237458.1:0-657 GCF_001447785.1 Gekko japonicus | reverse complement strand
AGCTGCCAGAGATTCAACAGGTGCAGATCCCCCCCATTGTGGCACCTGTTGAACCTCTGCCTGCCAAAGCTGCAGCAACATTTTCTTCCGATTTTAATTTCAAAAGTGTCACTTGATCCATTTGTATTTCATTTTACTCACGTTCTGTTCCATTATTCCATCAGTTTTCCTCCTCCCTGGAAATTCCCTGTTCCCTCTTCAGCCTCACTGTGCATTCGTTAAACTGTTGATGCTGGTGACAGCAAGCAGGAGACAGACTTCTGGTGGAAGCGACCAGACAGACAGCAAACAAGCAAGGTGGTGGAAAGAAAACTGCATCCTTCCCACATTTCCCTCAGTGCTTCGGATGCCCAAGGTGCCACACCTGACGACTACATTCTCCAGGGTGCCCCAAGATGCAGTGCTGCAGACGTCTCCCAAACAGCATCCCAATTACCCTTCCTGCCTGTTTTCTGGCAGGTGACTGGCTTCCAGGCTAGGCATCACCACCACTGCAAGCCTGTCATTTGGTGCCGGACACAGCAGCTCCCACCCTTGTCAATACCAAAAGTGCATGGGTTGGTGAAGCTCTCCCCACCGCTAGCCTCCAGAAATGTCCAAACCAAAACCTTCCGGGAACCAGGGCAATGAGGAAGAAGAAGAGATTGTATTTATACC
>NW_015237457.1:0-657 GCF_001447785.1 Gekko japonicus | reverse complement strand
GAAAAGTAGCTGAAAGTTAAAGCATCACCTATAGTGAGTGATTTTTATCTCATTCTAAGAAATCTAGATTGCATAGAAAATATCCCCCTGTTGGGGCTGGAACTTCAGTCTTTCACCTACCCCCGCACTCAGTCTGAATTCATACATGTAGCAGTTACAGAATTGTTGTGTGAGGTGGAACCATACTGAGGCTGACTGCCTACACGCCTTTATATAATTTCATTTGCAGTAGCCCCATGCTGCCATTTGCCCATTGATCTCCTAACTGAGAACCCCACACTCCATTTTCTGTTCTTGTGTATTTTCCACTACCTCACCTCATAATTTCCCCCCCTACCTTGGAGCTCTCCCAGTTTGATTCTGCTGAATATGTTTTATAGTCACACATACTTATTTCAATAAATTGCAAGGTTTTTAAAACGGTTTTCACTACCATAAAAATGAATGACTATTAAACTGCTCAGATTGAAAAGGCCTCAAGAAGATGGTAGGACGACAGCCGGGGGTGCCATTTAAATCATTCCTGTTTTCTTCTTTCATTCTGGAGATGGAAGTTCCATTCTGGAACTCAAGATGGCTCTCACAGATTTCCCAGGAGGTCCTCCATCTAGGCACTGAATATACCCTGAATCTGCTTAGCTTCAGCAAGCCTTCCAG
>NW_015237456.1:0-657 GCF_001447785.1 Gekko japonicus | reverse complement strand
AACAACAACAACAATAACAACAACAAACAGCAGACTTCATGACATTGTCCCTGTGATTGATAATTTCCAAGGAGAATTCTGCCATTTCATCTCTTTTTCTTTGGGCTGGATGATTGATTCCAGGAAAGCCGTGGGGGTTGAAGGAAGGATGAAATGAGTATAAAAGGGGGCTTAGTTCTTCTAAGCTCATTAACATCCTCCCTTAGTTGGTTCCCCCCCATGATATAGCAACCATGTCTGGAAGCCAAGCTGGGAAGGAAGAGGCCAGAGAAAGGGCTTGTGGGGCAAAACTCACAGCAGCCATGGACAGGGTTAAGCACCTCTTCCTGCCAACGGTGGTTGCTTCTATCTGATGGAGACCCAGATTCCTGGACTCAAGCTTGAATGACTGATTCAAACCTAATAAGCTGTTTAAAAAGTATTTTTTTTGTGCTGGAGGAAGCATTTGGGAATAAAGCATAGCTGCAGCATGAACTTGGAAAGACAAGTTCAAGTTGATTGTGTCACTAATGTCAATTGTGCCTAAGCCTTACTGGAAGTTAGGCTACTGTAGAAATCAGATTCAGCTGTCTTTTTCCTCTGAAAACCGTGGCTAACTGGGATGGAAATGGTATGTGTTATTACTAAAATTACTTATAAGTAAGTACATATACTCAG
>NW_015237455.1:0-657 GCF_001447785.1 Gekko japonicus | reverse complement strand
CTTTTGTTGCTAACCTCCAGGTGGAGACTCCCAGAATTACCACTGATCTCCAGGCATACGTAGCCGCGCTCGGACAGGGACACTAGACTCCGACCTACTCCGTCCTGGCAAGATGGACTCCCTCTGCCGTGTCTGGGTGTCTGGCGTCTCCTGGAGCGTCGCCTGCCTCTTCCTCTCCCGCTGCAGTCTGTCATTTGTTCATTAGAATACCATCTGCCGCTTCGCCACGGCACCCCGAAGGTGACCGCGAGCAAATCCTTCTCCATTTCCTTGCGATAGCGTCACCTTGGCTCTGACAACAACATTGATAAAGGGGTGTCAGGCGGAGAGACGTCCCCCGTCAAAGCAAATGTCGAAGGCACAGACACTCTGCAGGCTAATAAATGGTACCCTTTCTACATCCTGACTCATCCCGCGACACGCTGGTCTTTAATGAAAATTGATGCCGCCCTGCCTACTGGGTTATATGTTTGGAATGCTGTAAAGAACCAGTTGTGAGAAAGCTTTACACTCACCCTTGCCCAGATGTCTCTGGGGGCGGCTTGGTCTCACCCAGAGTCAATTTCCCTTTAGATGCAGGACCAACTATGTCATTGCCAAAGGTGGATGGGGAAACAGGGGAGGAGCTGTGGCTCAGCGGCAGAACATCTGCTTGGC
>NW_015237454.1:0-658 GCF_001447785.1 Gekko japonicus | reverse complement strand
TTTTTTGCAAATCATTTATACGTGAATAAGGCAATATTTGTATTGTTTGTTCAACATATCAACTGCCCCACGAACACCAATGAAAACATCTCTTTGTCCACTTGGAGCTTTCCTTCCACTTAAGTGAACAGAATCCAAATGTGGAGGAGCTCATCATGGCCACTGGAGCTCACGTGTGGCTCTTGCAATCGGTGCAGGCTTTTTAAATACATTGCTCTCATTTCAGTTCTAACTATTTTACATTTCAAATTAAATTTATAATACTTTTATCACTTCCCAATATAGAAAGGAAATCAAATTCATGCCAGTTAATATTATTTCAAATATTAATACCAATGAGACTAATACTTTTACTAAGCAGCTGAAGAAATGTTATGGTATAAAATGTTGCAGGGTGAAATAAGTTGACAAACCATGTATATCAGCTGAGGCTTCTCGGAGGAAGGATGGAATAAAAATCAAATCAATTTAACTCAGGGTCTCACAGTTACTGTAGAACATAAATAAATAAAATTTGGTTTTCATTTGAATGAGAAAAACCGGCGAACTTGAGGAGACAAATGTATTGGCAGTTAATAAAAGCAGCTCAGATGGTATTTCTCAGTGAAGAAAGAATGCTCAGTGAAAAGTAAAAAAGAAGAAGAGGAGGAGGAGGAGG
>NW_015237453.1:0-657 GCF_001447785.1 Gekko japonicus | reverse complement strand
CATGGTGATTTGCAGCTGGCATATTGCTTTTTTGCACAAAAAGGACTTGGCTGCTGTCTCTGAACAAACCATGGCTTATCCAAGTAAATTTTTCTTCTCTTTTTTAAACGTTGCAATTCTGTTGTTGGATTGTAGGAAAATCAGGACAGAAGGAAACAAGCTGCAATGGCTGAAAAGAGGAAACAGTTGTTCGAAAAGGAAAAAGCTAAGCGTCAAAAATTATAATGAAAGAGGTATAACCTTTGGCACAGTGGGCTTGTGGAGAGCCTTTTGCACTGCCCATGAACTGGCTGTTGTCCCTACCTGTCTTCATTCCCCCTCCCCATGCATTTGTATGTCTGTTTCCCTAGACATTTTATTTTATGAGCTGATCTGTCTTTTAGCCCATCAGTCTTGAATGGTTGGATTGATGTCTGGAAGTGGTTGCACCATAATCTAAGGTCAATCACATCTGGAGTGCTAACCCTGGATTTTCATAAGTTAACTTGTGAGCAAGGGGGAGGGGGAGGGGGAGAGAGACACACACAGAGAGAAATTTATTTAATTATTGTATTGCCTGCCTTTGTCACTGCAACCCAAGGGAAATGACATAATTATAGAACCAGTGCAATAAAGACAATTAAATACACGGAGGCAGGGCTATTTTTGGGCAGAAAC
>NW_015237452.1:0-657 GCF_001447785.1 Gekko japonicus | reverse complement strand
TTCTTCTTCTTCAGAACTTGTGCTATCTAGATAATGTATATGTCGTGCTGCATTTCAAACATACGTAAAATTATTACCTCTGTGTTTTACTGTGAAAGAAAACAGGAAAAACTCTATAAATGACTGCTCTCATCAGAACATTTTGTATTGTTGGATACTCATGCAGTTCTCAGGAGGCACGTTCAAAATGAAAAGTGTCTCGGAGCATTCTGAGCCTTCCTCAATTGTATCAAGCAAGAGCCCGGTCATGAGCAGAGGTTAACCATTTTTTTTTCCTTTAAAAATAGCAACAGTGTCAATACTTGGAATATGATTTTTTTTTAAAGTCAGACAACAGGCATACTGCAGAAGTAATTCATGTCTGGCATTTACAAACAGTAACTTGATCTTTCCACTGGAGCCCTTGCCAAGTCAAGCAAGATTTTTTTTAAATTAATTTTTTTCAAAGGTGAATTTAGTGCTAATGAAACTAAAAGACCAATAGCATTAACCAGAAGCAGAAGGAAGTAGGCAGTGCATCTGACTTCTCTGTTTGGTCAGGAACATTGACAATTCTTATGCTAAAAAATAAGAGAAAAACTGCTAAACTATGTTTAGCCTCTCTCTGGGCTTAACACAGTGCCGCTGTGGCTCAGTGGCTTCCCATGACTCTTTGAC
>NW_015237451.1:0-657 GCF_001447785.1 Gekko japonicus | reverse complement strand
GGTGGCATAGCTGGAAATCTAGGCCTATGTGGATCTTCTTTATCTCATACCTCTGAACTCTGATTTGACAACAATTCTCCAGAATGAACCGGGGGCTGAGAAAGAGGTGCAAAACCATGACTTGGGTGACCTAAACCCATTCCCCGTCTCTTAAAAAATCTGTGTTTTATGAACTGATTAATTACAGAAGTGCAATACCATCCTATTGAAACATAGCTGGTGGGTACCCGACTAGTAATTTTTAAAATTATGATTGGGATTTTTAATATCAATCTTTATATCCTGCTTTACTACATTTGTAGTGCAATCCTAAAGAGAA
This sequence comes from Gekko japonicus, assembly GCF_001447785.1. Classification (NCBI taxonomy): domain Eukaryota; kingdom Metazoa; phylum Chordata; class Lepidosauria; order Squamata; family Gekkonidae; genus Gekko; species Gekko japonicus. The sequence goes on along the minus strand of NW_015237451.1, from coordinate 338 downwards.
TCACACCTGTATAAATCCACTGAAATCAGTGGGGTTATAAAAACATAACCCTGTTTAAGATTGCACTGAATGTTTCCAACATGGCTCACAAGTTAAAAACAATTAAAATCTAAAGTCCAAATAAAGCAATTAAAAAGTTAATCGACAATAGAAGAACAAACATCGCTGACTGTTTCCAACATGACTCACCAGTAAAAATATTAAAATATAAAATCCAAATAAAACAATAAAAGCAAGTTAATTTTCAATGCAAGAAGAATAAACATCAGAAAATGAGTGAAACAATAAAACTAAAAAAATCAAAGCAGAACAGAAGTAGAAGAAGAAGAAGAAGAAGA
>NW_015237450.1:0-657 GCF_001447785.1 Gekko japonicus | reverse complement strand
TGCTCCTCTGAGCATCCCGGCGAGAAGGTGGTTTAAGAATGTACAAGACACATCAACAATGAGAAATACTGAAATAATGAGAAAGCGGTCTTCATTTGATCTTTGGGAGAGGACAAAAAAAATTGTATTAGAAGTAAAGACAGAAAAGCTTGATGAGTTAGACAAAGAAACAGCTGTCATTTCACAGCCGTGTAATTTAGGGGTAAGGGGCAAAGACAGGGTCCGCACTGGGTCCGTACTGGCAAGAAGAACTTCACTTACATTCAAATATAGAATAGCTAATTCAGAACGCCAGCCAGGCCGGGAATAAATTTCCTTTTCCATAAGAGAGGTCTAGTAGCCCTGCTAGATCTAGTTCCATTTTAGATTTGTTAAAAACGAGAAAAAAAAAATTCTACTAGTGGACGCTGATGTGCTCAACAGGCCCTTTTAGAAACATAGGGGGAAAAAAGACAACGCACACGCCCATAAAAGGGCCGGTCTGAAGGACACTTGCTCTGCAAAATCCAGAATTGTTTCTGGGTTTAGTATTTAAGGGAGAAAGAATCTATGCAGCTGCTCAAACAAAGACTACACAGAACAAAAGAGCAAGAGCCCCCGAACACTTGAAAGACTGACAAAATCTGTTGCAGGGGAGGAGTTTTCCTGAGTCACTGC
>NW_015237449.1:0-657 GCF_001447785.1 Gekko japonicus | reverse complement strand
GAGACGCTCCCTTCCTTACTATTTCCACACCACCATCTCCCTCACCTTATCAAAGCGTCCACGTTCAGGCAGAGAGCTCTTGGAAAAATCTGCCCCACGCTGGTTGTCCCGGAAATACCGTTCAGGAGACTGATTCTCCCGGTCACTCTCGTAATCCCGTTTAAAGCCTCCACCAGATGACTGGTGCTTCTTCTCAGCCCGAGGGTCTCTCTTTCCTCCATGTAAGTAGCCAAAGACTTCACGCTGTGACATTCCTTTCCGGAGCAATCCATCTGGCTGGCGCATCCCTCGCAGACTTCCTAGTGTAGCTGGTGAGAAGTCTTGCTTCTCCACTAGGCTGCCCACACTGCCCATGTTGTAGTCGTTGTCAGGCTCAGAGTCCAGAGAATAAGGTTCAGAGAGAGAACTGATAGGGACACAGGTCACATGAGAGGCCTGTGCTGTTGCCATGGAGATTTAGAGACAAGTGGAATTCCAGTGCTGTCAAAAGAAGTCAAATACACACTCACAAAAAAGGTTATTGATAACTTCTTCCCACTAGTCCCTGAGAAGATCCGGCTAAAAACCTGTCCCAATCAATTTCTGGCAGTGAAATTGTATCACTAGTCAATGCTGTCCACCATCTTCGGAAAACAGGCAGTCCTTCTCAACTTCAAG
>NW_015237448.1:0-658 GCF_001447785.1 Gekko japonicus | reverse complement strand
GCTAATAGCCACTGATGGACCTCTGTGCACCCTAGAAATCTCAAGATTGCTTGGTATTTCTATTGGAAACCTGTCTCTGTCCTTTTAGAAGCCTCTTTAATATATGGTTGAAACACAGCACAGTTCAAGCTTATACATCATTTACTCCAGCAGGCGGCAAAAGCTTCTGTAGCCAGAGAGGGAGAGTCTATGGGTGTTTCAAATCACATGACCTGATCAGCTGGGCTCCCACTTCCTGAAGAAGGTTGCTGTTTCACTCACTTCTCCTTGATCACCATCTTTGAGGATATTTATTTTTCTCTAAAATTGCTAATGTCCCAAAAATTTGCTCACACGCTCAGGCGCTTCTTGAAAGCTCTTAGTCTCAGTCCATTGTTGCTTTTAACTCCGTCCCCCCTGGAAATGCTTCTAAAGATTGCTTATTTGTCTGGGGGTAGAGTTCCCTCCACCACCACCACCCGCTTAATCCTGGGGGACTTTGAGCCATTTTTCTGCTGTTCTTGCTTACACCAAACTCACGCTTCAACGCTGATCCACCTGATCTCACCAACTACAGGTAATCGCTATATCTCCATACACTTGTCCCGGTGTGCATCTCTTAGTCCATTGCTGGGAACTCAGCGGCAGAACCTTCAGGGCATAGGGCAGCCTCCCTTTG
>NW_015237447.1:0-658 GCF_001447785.1 Gekko japonicus | reverse complement strand
TTATTTAGTGCATGTGACTGCAGCCTTAGAGGGCTTTAGAATCATCCAGATTTTGATCATCAGGAGCCTGGTGGAGAAGCCTCATAACCATGTAAAACTTTTCATGCATGTTCTTGTGCTGAAACAAACACATACTTCATCAGCATCACTGCCACAGAGCAGTCATGAAAATACTCTTCACAGGCTGTGTGTAAGTGAAATGGCAAGATGCTCAGCAGGGGCTAAGGGATTCACTGAAACTTTGTAGATATGTGGTGGGGTGTGTGTGTGCAGGAAATGGGAAGAACTTGTTGTCCATCTCTGTTACGGCAAGATATACAAGCCTTCAACAGTCATTTGCATTTTGATACCAAGGGACTATATTTAGAAAATGTAGCTTGACACCAAAAACTGCTAATATCATTTCCCCTGCAAGTTTGTTTTGAAAAGGTCATATCCTTCCTTTGCTTGAGACTATTCTGTGAAAAAACACATTAAACCATCTGTTGGAGCTGATTTTGTGAAGGCAGATATAGAGCAATGAAGATGATTGCTGCACTAATTACTGCCATGACCAGACCCTCTGCCTCTGTTCAATGTCCATTTCTCAAGAGTGTTTTATCTTCTAAGACATCCCATAATTAAAAAGCTCCAGGTGTCAGGACAATACCACTAGGCA
>NW_015237446.1:0-658 GCF_001447785.1 Gekko japonicus | reverse complement strand
ATAATGAATACACAGCAAATACAACCAAAAATATATACACAATTCTAATAATAGGAATAATAAATGCCAGCATTAATGGCTTACCTCACGGAGGGTTGGTTTACCTCTAAAGAAGTCAGTGTTTTTGCTGCTTTTGGGAGGACTGAATTTTGGATTCAGAAAAGCACACCCATTTGCAATGGCCTCTAAGGGAGCAGGTCCCTCATATGGAAAGCCAAGACCAACAAAAAGCTGCAAAACATAAACATTTATATCAATAGCCTCTCCTTTACTGCTGTCCTGTCAAGAACAGCAATGTGGAAGTCAGCCTAAGAGAACTTTTTAAAACATATACACTTAGAAACAGAATTAATATAATTCTCAAAGATTACCTTTTAAAAAACCTTGTATAATTAATGTGAATGCATTAGAAATAAGTAAGTAAATGAGAATGCCAAGCCAGTGTATTCAATCCACTTTTCTCCTCCCCCACATCTCCATGCAAATTGTCTCCCGATGTCCTTGTTAATCCATCCCTGCCCTGGTTTTGACCTTGTCTTAGATATATCTGCATACAGCATGGCACCAAAGGACTGTTCCTTTGAAGACACACCACAGCAATCCAGGATCTTATCCAAATTTGCAGCAGTGGATGCTGTTGGGCAGAACACTGAGCTGC
>NW_015237445.1:0-658 GCF_001447785.1 Gekko japonicus | reverse complement strand
AAGCGGGATGGCAGAAGGAAACACAGTCGCAGGGAGGATATTCCGGCCGATCATCAGAAGCACGGCCTCTTGGAAGCAAGAGCTGGCACGTCAGTCTCGGGTCAAAAGCGGCAGGGCCTCGGTCCAAAGGTTTTTGCCAGCTAAGGCAGGAAAGGGATGCTGAGTCAAATGTGCGGATTAGAGGCCATGAATCATTCAGACCTGGACCTCTGCGCTGAAAGCCATGTGCCGAGTTAAGGGGACTGACCCCACCGCACGGCTCCTAGCTCTTCATCAAGGGTTTAATAAAAGATTATTCAGAAAAAAAGCACTATGTAAAAACGAAGTACTATCGGAGCTGAGCTGAAATGTGGAGCAAAACAAGAAAATCGTATCCACTGAAATGAAGATCCCCATTTCGATAAGAACCGGCCTGCAAGGGATGAAAAACCGAGGGGGGAAAGTATCGTTTCCCCCTCAGGATGGGCTTTGCAATGTGTTTACACAGGCCAATGCCATTGGCCGAATGCCACCATGATGCCTTGGCCTACACGAGCTGTGATTGGCTGGATCAAGGGTCGCTAATTCTGGTTGGGAAATTCCTCGAGATTTGGTGGGGGGGAGGCTGGGGAGGGCACGGTGTGGGGAGAGGAGGGACCTCAACAGGCTATAATGCCAC
>NW_015237444.1:0-658 GCF_001447785.1 Gekko japonicus | reverse complement strand
TGGCTTGATTCAGTATATTGCAGTTTCCCGTGATCCTCACAAGGGAGCTACGAATGTACCCACAAACTTGCTGAATCAGACATAACTTCTTCTCCACAGCTGTATCCTCCGTGCCCCTCGACTTGATCTCACAAAGCAAATTACAAAGCAGGCCTTCAGATAAGCTCGAATGCAGCAGACCTTCAAAAATACTGTGCAATTCCCTGGACAGATTTGCGCTAAGCAGCGTAGCCGCTCCGCCTTAACAACACTGTGTTTCAGATCATTACTGAAAGACAGCTTTGTGTTTGCTTAAGGGCTGAAGGATCTTAAATTACGGGGAGAACAGCAGAATGATATTTCTTCCCAAGAAGAGTCCAATAAATAACAGTAATCCCGCACGAATGCTGGATTTGCTGAACATACAACCCCTTCTATTCAGAGAAGACAACTTGAAGGTCTCGGAGAAGTACTTGATTAGAATGGCACTTGTTTTCAGGTCAATTCCCATTTCGGTCGTTGGCTGGAAGATCACTCCCTTGAGTGGACTTTTTTTGTGGGCTGAATGATTCTTGACAATGCTTCACCAAGTGCTCAGGTTGCATTGCATTCTAACCTGGGTCAAATCAAGAAAGACTTTTTGGTAAAAGCAGATGAAGAGCCCTGCTGGATCAGACCA
>NW_015237443.1:0-658 GCF_001447785.1 Gekko japonicus | reverse complement strand
ACCCCCACCACACAAATGATTTGAAGATTAGGATAGGACTACATGTTGCAAGTGAACACTTCCTCTTTCAGGCATAGTGCAATGAACATGTATTTGTAAGCTCTCCCTAAGGGAGATATTAAAATGTTGGATGTTAAAATGTTGGATGTGGAGCTGAGTTAAATGTCCAGGTATTAAAATGTTGGATGTGGAGTTGAGAGGCCGAGCACTCAGTCTGTAGCTTTGGGTAATATGATCTTGAGCACATCTTTCAGACTCTGCTGCCAATCTCTGCAATGGAAATAATAGTAACATACCTCATTGAGTTGGTATGACTGTAAATGCACTAAAAATTGTAAAGCTGTTTGCAAATCAGAAGTTTTCTATAAATGATGGCTAGTATAGAAGTGGGGATCTGCAAATGTAATTACTAGAATAAGGACATTTCGCATTCATCTTCTAGCCAGGGAAGTCTTGTCCGATTTGGTCGCCATACTTCCAGATTTTGTCTCGCATTCTGACATTGCCAATGAGACCACAGCTTCCGCGTGTTATGCTTTGTACAACTTAACTCAGAGCAGCTCCCAGAATGCTCGCCTTCTCTTGAACTCTGATGGCCTCTCAAAGGTTATGAACATCAGCACCAGTGAGAGGTAAGCCACTTTGACGTTAACCCCCC
>NW_015237442.1:0-658 GCF_001447785.1 Gekko japonicus | reverse complement strand
GATTAGAGTCCATGCTCCTAACACCAAACTGGCTCTCCAATTACAAGTGATCTCCAGAAATCAGTTTCCCTGGAGAACACAGCAACTTTGGAGAGCATGCTCTATGACATCATACTCCGGCAGCACCCCTTCCCCAAACTCTCCCCTCCCCAAACCTCCAGGAATTTCCCAAGGCAGAGTCGGCAACATCTAACATGGCAGCAGTAGTGAAGAGCTTCATCCAAGGGAAAGTGCAGGGCAGGGACTTGGTGTGAGAAAGCTGGCAAGCTCTCTCAGTCACACAGCAGGATAGAGATACCACATCATGACAGCGGTACAAATTGATAGGGTTACGTACTAATACTTCCTCCTTTGCTGTATACTGAAGGTTCCGTGGCCATTGGTTTGTTGATTTTATGTCTCCTGGTATTTTAATCTTCCTTACTTATTGCTTTGAGTAACTTCAGGTAGATCTGCTCTGTTGATATATGTTACTGAGAAAAGGGATCCCTGAGGGAAAATAGCCTGAACGCAGATAAATGTTCTCTAGAACAAAAGAGTGTGTGCCAACAGGATTAAGACATCTGGCCGCTCTCTGCTGGAAAAAAAAGGTTTCCCAGGCTGGCAGCCATTGTTCAGTGTTGTCGCAAAATGGAACCAAAAAAATATTGTGAGTTGT
>NW_015237441.1:0-658 GCF_001447785.1 Gekko japonicus | reverse complement strand
GAGCTACTTCACTGCTTACTCCCAACTCCTTCTTACTCCTTCGGCCTGCCAAGCAGACACTCTCCCTCTGAGCCTCAGCGGCTGCTTCTCTCCCTCACCCGGGACAGGGAGACGTTTGGCTGTTTTCTGTTTGGAAACAGATGTTCATGCAATTCCATAACGGACAGCTCAGTGCCGGCCTTCATGACAAGCCCTTCTCAAGTTCCAGGATGCTTGTTCTGATCTCCCACCCTCTGGGGTCTCTCCACAGGCCATGGCTGAGCAGCTGGCGGAGAACTACCACAACACCTGGGGTCGCAAGAAGAAGCTGGAGCTGGAAGCCAAAGGTGACCCCCCTGCCTTTCTCTGCCGCTCTCCCTGGGGCGGTGATGTCCCCACCCCAGTCCTTACAGCAGCCTTGACCCCCTCCTCTTTTCCTCTCTGTCCTCCCCCAAGGGGGTGGCACTCACCCACTGCTGGTGCCCTACGACACACTGACGGCCAAGGAGAAGGCCCGGGACCGAGAAAAGGCCCAGGAGTTGCTCAAATTCCTGCAGCTGAACGGTTACGCGGTGACCAGGTGAGCCCCCGAATGAGCAAAGCAGGGACGCAGAGCAACGCTCCCGCTAAGCTGTGGAGTTCTCGTGAGCAAACTATTCTGCTTTGTGAGCTGCTGGCG
>NW_015237440.1:0-658 GCF_001447785.1 Gekko japonicus | reverse complement strand
CCTCAGTAAATGGAAGACGTCCTTAGATCATGAAGAAAAGGTCTCACGATAAGACTTTGCCACGTGGAGGAAACAATATATATGTGTGTGTTTTAATTGCATCTATACGAGGATATTAATAGTCAATAATCATTATTTTATATCTTTATTGCAACAAAAGTCTGAGGAGCTGTACTTGGGATGTAAAATTAATCATGGTTCCATGACTAAGTATGCATCTCATGATTAATAGACTGTGACCGAATATATTACTATTGTGAATTAAACGATCTGGTATTTGTTCTTATTATGCAAATATACAGAAATACTTCTCTGGCTATAGATCTAAAATAAATTAAATTCCATTAGGACTTCCTTTTATTAGCTTTGCAAAGCTCTCCGTGAACTTTTTGGGAGACTCTGTGAGACTGTTCTAATCCTTTACGCACTTACTTGGGGGAATAAGTCCCATGACACTCAGTGAGACTGACAAAAACTCACACGAAAAAAAGTGTCACTGAGTTCCATGGGATTTACCAGGCAGGTTAAGGGTTGTGGCGGATTTAAGGACTGAGAGTGGGATCAAGTACCTGATTACATGTTCGGTTTCACCCGGGAACTTTCCTGTGTCAAGCGTAGAGTTGTGTCCTAAAGTTCCATGATTCCCAAACAATCACAG
>NW_015237439.1:0-658 GCF_001447785.1 Gekko japonicus | reverse complement strand
TGATTTTAATTGGCTTAAATGGGATAAATTTTGTACAGGATTGCCATATTTAGTTATGAACGATTGAAGTAATAGACATTTTTATTACTATTTCTTACAAATTTTAGCCTATCGGTACATTTAATTTAAGAATTAAAACATGTAACTTCTATACAAAGGTAGATGAAATTTTAATTAAGTGCACTGTCAGCTGGGTTTGGTTTAGCCAGCAAACTCCAACTCACAAAAGAGATCTAACAAAGTCTCTGAAGGATAAGGATGTCACCAAATTGGGGGAAATCCCTGTTCAGTTAAAATGCATGTCAGTGATATTGTGAGTCTACCCCAGTCTACATTCCAGTGGCTTCCTAAGCGTATGGAGACTTCTAATGGGATGGATCAAGTCCTGTAAGGAATAATACAGATATTATGGCCAGGACAGAGGACTGTTTGCCTCAGGGTGGCCATTTTTGGCTACATAGCAACTGTAATATGCACACCAGCATCAAAGGTGAGTGGCAGTACATTTCAAGGGGAAGGGATTTCTCCACATTTAGGCCAACTAACATGACTGTCTCTCTATGCATCTTTGCTTCCAAAAGTTGACACTTTGGCCTCTTATGCACGGGTTTCACTGTGCATATCCATCAGTTTTCTTTGTCATTCTGCACTGATTTTC
>NW_015237438.1:0-658 GCF_001447785.1 Gekko japonicus | reverse complement strand
GCAGGAAGAGCCAGTGAGGAGCAGTGAGGTACAAGTGCAGTGAGGTGCCAGAGCAGGCCATTCTTTATACCTCGTGCAGCAGTGGAGGTGAGGTGGTGGTCCTCTCCTCTTACTACTTAAGAGTTACATAGTGTTCTTAATAATAAACCAAAGGTTTCTGATTTTGGCAGTCCACTGAAATTCCTTTCTTTGTTGTTGGTTTTGAAACTGTAACATAGCAGTCCACCTTGGCTTTCTCTGTACCATTATTTTAGATACCACTCTAATTTCATCTCTCCAACAGAATGGTTCCATTAATAATGAAAGAGTAATAAAGGACAACCAATATTTGTCAGTCACTTTGTGAGGGAATATACATGGAGCTGGAAGGGGTCTAGCTATGGGATCTGAGGCCAGCATACCTCTCGTGGGACTGGAAAATGTAGCTTATAAAATTGGTGGTGGCCAAGGTAGAACAAACACAGGTAACATCTAGGGCTCTGTGTAACTTGTGTCTTCCAAAAGACATGTGAGCAGATTCTCCTATTCTTTACTCCTCAGGAGACATATTACCCTTTTTCTCTAGATCTACTGTTTAAAGATAGGCATCTGGTTATGTAACATACTTAATTTGGTGTATATCTTCCTCCAAATTGGAGTTGGGAGTAAGCAGTGAAGT
>NW_015237437.1:0-658 GCF_001447785.1 Gekko japonicus | reverse complement strand
AAACCTTTACCTTTACCTAATCATATAAACCTGACATGGTTTAGTGGAAAGCTGACCTGACTTCTCATCTTCAACTGCCAGGTCAGACATGACTTTTTACATACAGAAGTAATTTTACCAACAGCCAGTTATCCATTCTTCTCCACTTAACACTACTCTTTATATTGACTATTATACGAGTGATCTGTTCATTTACTTTTCCTTGTCTGAGAACACTGATTTTAAAATAGTGATGAAATCTACTTTCAAAATCAGGAAAGAATCTCAATTTATAAACTAGCTTTTTGACCCAGTGCTCCCTCACATATCTAGTTTACTAGCCTTTTAACCCAGTGCTCCCTTACATATCTAGTTTACATAACCTTTACAAAATCTAAGGTGTTGCTCTTTCCTACAGTTCTTCCTTGTTTCTCCCTCTCCCCACAAAAACTTCTAGCCCATCTTGTAAACACTATAGACAAACTAGGAGATAAGGGGTTGGACCCAGACTAAACTTTCTGTCTACCTAATGGAATGTTCCTATCTCTCCTACACTCAAATACACTGCAGCCTACTTAACTCTACAATGATACCCCCAGGGGATACAGGTAACATGAGCAATGACCTGAGAGGGGCTTGCAGTGGAAAGGGGAATCCATAGAAATTGCCTATTTAGTCC
>NW_015237436.1:0-658 GCF_001447785.1 Gekko japonicus | reverse complement strand
AAATGCCTTCCCCTCCCAGTCAGCGGCTGGGGGAGGGAAGGGAAGTCAGCAACACTGAAAAGTCAGAAAAAAGCCAAAGAAATTCAGGAAACTCTATTCGGTAACAGAAATGTTTCCTGAATTTGTATTTGGTTTAGGAATACCGAATAAATACTGATGAGGCATTTGTTTGGTATTTTTTTCAGCTCAGGGAAGCTGAATGCACACCCCTAGCCGAATTCCAATTAATGGAGTGATCACAGAGTAGAGCAGGATTACTGCCTTTGACTGACCTCTGTGTGAAACAGGGTGCTAAACTAGAAGGACCTTTGTTCTTTTCATCTGTCACATTTTCATCTCCCTTTCCTCACACAGCAAGCCACAAGTCCTGGGAATAATGTGGATATCTTCCATCACATCTTTGTGTCTTTTATTAGGAACACTTGCCTATTCCCAGTGGAGCAACCTGAATCAAGAAAGTACATATGGCGGATGTTTTCAGGGTGGCTTTTGTGGGTCAGATAATTCTTAAGTTCAGCACTCACCCAAGGTAACTTCAAAAATAAACAGTCCCCCAGGGCCCAACTAGGCTTTACATGCAATTGCATGTAGCAGAAGTGCAACACCATTTGTTTTAGTTTTCATAATACAAGAACATAAGTAGAACCCTGCTGGATCA
>NW_015237435.1:0-658 GCF_001447785.1 Gekko japonicus | reverse complement strand
AGAAAAGAGTAATCATGTACCACAACTGGAAATAAAACTGTACTTAGTCTCTCAAAACACTAGAAGTGCTGATGAAGTTCCTTCCTATACCTGTGGCTCAGAAGATGAGCTTAAGCAACTCCAAGTACTCAGCTTCAAATGGAGACAAACTTCCCAGGTACTGCACTCTCCTGTGGCTTGGATGGTAAAAAATCGAGAAAGGAAAAAACTACCCTCATCCAGCCAAATTATCTGCCTTCCTGACAGGAACAGAGGCAATCAGGGGAAGGAAAATTCTTACAGAATCCCCCAGTTCTTTTTCTGTACCTCTCCCCTCCCCATCGCAGCGGCTGAGACAGATAGTATCAGTAGTGTTTGGCATGTTCTGGCAAGAGGACAGCTCAAATAAAACAGGTTTACGGAGCAGCCCTAACACCAAATATACAGTAGAGTACTGTTATCATAATGTTATTTACTATTTACAGAGGAAAAAACACTAAAAAACATATTGGACATTTTAAGGAAGACGACTTTTTAAAGATGTCAAAAATAACTTATGTTCAAAATAATCTGCCTGTTGAATATTCCTAGTTATATATTATTGTATGTGCGTCTGGTAAAGTGGCATACAGTAGTCATGATAGTAATTATGAATGTGGCTCTCCATGAGCCATGGAGT
>NW_015237434.1:0-658 GCF_001447785.1 Gekko japonicus | reverse complement strand
CACTACACCAAACTGGCTCTCAATTTGACAGGTTTTGTATTTGGGCGAAAGTCGCTCCTGTTATTAGTCGCCGCAGGTACAGATGGGCTCTTCTTCGGCACACAGGCGAAGGGCAGAGCATAAGTCTGCAAACAGAGGCGGTCCGATTCTGAGAGAGATCAGACAGTTTTTCGGGATGTTAACACGACTCGTCCGTCAGCTGCTTTAATGGCACGACCTAACATGACCCAAGCCGCTGCTGTGTGCGTCTCTGTGTGTGTATATTTTTAAGGGACAAATTTTGTGTGTTGACCTTTAGCGTTTGCTGAAAACCTTCTGCCTGTGGTGTGGTGTGGGGAAACCAAAGCCAAGGCATGGTGTTTCTCCCTTTCCTTGCCCACCCCCTCTCTGCTGAGTTAATAAAGGATTTGAATGAATTCTCTCAGTATTGAGGGCTATCCCTTCATCCTGTTGCCATGGCAATGTTGCACAGCTACACAACCAAGGGTTCTTTTGACACCCGTTCCTCTCTTCCCTTCCTTTCTCTGGGGTATTCTCCTGCTGTGACCGACATAAAGATGTCAAGGATTGAAAGGATTTCTCTGCCTCTTTTTGGAAGGCTGTATCCCTATACAGCTGAACGCAGTACATTTAAAGCAGGAGACGTTTTGGGTGGGGG
>NW_015237433.1:0-660 GCF_001447785.1 Gekko japonicus | reverse complement strand
AAGAGGAAAGCGAAAGTGCTGTTTCGGCTGGAAAAAAATGACCCCGTTTGTCATGGCAGCGGCACCTAGCCATTGCTGGTGTGATTGCGCTGCGCCGCTTCTTTGCCGCGCTGCAGGATCGTCGTGTGATTGCCACCCTCGTTTAACTACCAGCGCCGAGGGACGGACCCGTGGTGTGACGCCAGCGCATCTGATCGCGTAATTGCGGATCAAACTGCGCCGGGGCAATTAGCCACGCCTCCCCCCCACGATATCCGGCCCGTGTGACCGGGGCCTGAGTAACGCTACCGCATGTTGCAAATACAGCAAGCTTGCTGTTTCAGGCTACAGGAAGCAGTAAACCCCCGATGAGGCATAGGGTTGCCAGATCCAGGTTGGGAAATTCCTGGAGATCTGGGGATGGAGCTGGGGAGGACGGGGACCTCAGTGGGGTACAATGTCCTAGAGTCCACCATCCAGTCTAAAGCATCCACTGCCTCCAGGGAAACTGTTCGCCAGTGGCCCTAGGAGTAGGGCAGTCCTCACTTGTGGGATATGGCTCCTCCTCTTGAGCAGGGTCGGTCTCTTTGAACTCATCCAGCTGGGGGAGGGGCCTGTCCCCTGTGAGCTCCCCAGTATTATCGGCCCTGCAGGAGAAGCTGGAGGCTGGCATCCTTATTT
>NW_015237432.1:0-658 GCF_001447785.1 Gekko japonicus | reverse complement strand
AAACGCAGAGCATTCAAACCATTCATCAGAGGAATAAAACAGGGGTCGTTTACTAGCTGTTTCCTGCATGGGCCGTCTTTATGAGCGTTTAAAAAAACACACAATAAAATGCCACAGTTTGATTTCTGTGGTGGTACTCAAGGGGAGGAGGCACCAGATATTCACAAAGGTGCCACTGTGGATCAGGATGTCGTTTCTCCCTTTTCTGAAGCACCCTTTGATGAACGGGCCGTTTTGTACGGTGCACAAAGAGACGCACACCGGCTGAGTGGTTTCACAAGCAACTAGTGGCCGGGATCCCTGGTGATAAGACGAGGCTGCCATTTGGAAGATATCAAGCAAATTGGCTACTTCCATTGATGTTTTTTAACTAGCGCGGTCCCCTTTTCGGCTCAATGAAATGGCAACTGGATCTCAGACGGAGTGGGGAAACAACAACGGCAGCAAAAGAACTCTGTCGCCCCTAACAGGAACACGACCCCCGTAGGAGTTTTTAACACATTATGCGCAAAGCATGGCTTTGTGGACAAATGTTGCTGCGTCTGTCACCTCCAACGCCAGTATGGAATGTGGGTTAACAGAATCACAAACACATGGGCAAAAGAAATCGTGTGGGTCTTCCCCACTGAACTGATGGAAAGAGGCTTAAAGCCACACA
>NW_015237431.1:0-658 GCF_001447785.1 Gekko japonicus | reverse complement strand
TAAGCCCCCCTGGGCCCCCACTGGGGAGAACGTCACAGTGTAAATGAAGGAAATAAATAAATACAGACAGGCTCAGCAGGCAGAGGCTGCTTCAGAGGGGTGGCCTGGCCTGGCCTGACTGGAGCAGCGACAGCTTCTACCTGTTGCTGAGGTAGAGGGCGGAATGACTGAATGAGGTTCTCCAACCATGTGTAGGTCTTTAAAAATTCTAACCCATACCGGAGGGCCTTAATGTACTGTGCCAGAAAGGTGGGGGAACAAAAGGCTTAGCAGGAAATCCTACCCGCTCCCACAACAAAGTCGACTCAGCTACTTCTTCCCCTGGAGGAAATATGTTCTATGTACACCTTTTTGTACAGCTGTTGGGGTTTTTTATGGCCATTTCAAAGTTGCTTTCCCACCCCTCCCTGTTCTGTCGTCTCCTTTGCGAGCCTCTTCTGTGGCTTCACCAACCCGTCTCCTGCACTCCTTCTCTTAGCAGAAGAAATCGCCATCAGTTGGCCCCGCATAACGGCCTTCACAGAGACCAGAGGGCGGCGAGGCCTGGCTCCTGGTAAGTCCTTTGCAGCGAAGAAACACTCCCCCCAGCATGGGAAGTGTTTCACAGAGCCTAGTTCCCCCTTGGTGTAGTAGAACCAGTTTGGTGCAGTGGTTAGGA
>NW_015237430.1:0-658 GCF_001447785.1 Gekko japonicus | reverse complement strand
CATCGTCTCCTGCCTCAATACTTGAAATTCCCCATTCAGATTCAGTTTCCCCCCTCAGAAGTCACACACTGAGAAACAGAACAAATAGGCTGGTAAAAGCACCAATTCATTTTAAAAGGTGGCTGCAGGAGCAGTTGCCATGCAGTCCTGAGGGAAAAGGCCAGGAAGTTGCATAGAACCAGAAGGTCCAGATAGAGTTCCAGCACACAGACCACCCTTACCACAGAAACTATGGTGCTATTCCACAACAATAAAAACGAACTGGCTCCTGGAAAAATTGAGAGCATAACAAGGAGAGAATACGATACCTGTGAATTTTACCAGTGCTGACTAAAACTACTGTTGTCACAATTGAGTGGTATGAACTGTCCCGGTTTTCTTTCAAGCTGAGGGCTTAACTCGGAGGTGAAAGGAAGCCAGTAGTACCAATGAGGAAGAGGAAAGTGGTACCTCACCATCTTCTACTTTGAGCCCCATAAAAGAGACAGTACTAGTAAGAAACTGAAATTACTTCCAACACTGGCTTGACTGGACAAGTTGTTCAGAGATCTCCCATCTTGTGGGATTTTTAAAAGTAAACAGAAGCCGTCAGGGGTCCTTGTTTGGAGAGGGGCCAAGTACAGGTAAACAGCAATTTAGAAGAAGAAGAGATTGGATT
>NW_015237429.1:0-658 GCF_001447785.1 Gekko japonicus | reverse complement strand
GTGTGTGTCTCTGTGTGTGTGTGTCTGTGGAGAGGGGGAGAGAGAGAATTTCTAGAATAGTGGTGAAGGTACTACAGAAAAAGAAAGCAGAAAGTGAAGGTGATTGTCCCTTAGAAATGGAACCCAACAGATCAGAGATAAGAAGCCGCATATGTTCAAACAAAAACACAGGCCAGATTAATCCAGTGACAGCCGGTCCTCATCCAAATGTACATCATCTTCAGGTGCTTGTTGGACAAGAGAATCTTTACACTTCTGCTTGCCTCCTAATCCTTTTTGGATAACATCAGAATTACCCAAATGCTGCCAGTGCCTGTAGCTTAATCAACAGCATCCAAACTTGCGAGCATCTGGCAAGGGAAAATTGCAACTAACGCTTCATAATTGGTTCTACAGAGATGGGAAACATACTAGAAATGGCTGCATAATAAATTTCCATGCTGTAGTTAGTTTGCTAATCAGCCCTTGTGTATTTTAAAACTTATACAATACTAAAGATGCCTGTAAACCCACCACTTCAACACTTATCAGATTAAATATCTATCATAAGGCTTTATTCAGGTGCCAAAATTAATATCCCTGTAACTAAAGTAATACCCGTAATTGAGAAATAAATGTTCTGCTACGTAGATCTAATACTACCTTCTTTCTTTTCTTT
>NW_015237428.1:0-658 GCF_001447785.1 Gekko japonicus | reverse complement strand
CAGGGTGTCCGTTGTGGGGAGGGGAACGGGAAGGGAAAGGAGATCGTAAGCGGGGTATAAATCCAACGTCTTCTTTTTCTTCTTCAAATCCTTGACTTGTCTCGCGTCGCCCGGCTGCAGTGGCGGACTTGGTGTACTGGCGGGACACCCGCAAGTCGACGTTCGTCTTCACCAGCCTGATGGTGGCGCTGCTGTGCCTCTTGCACTTCAGCATCGTCAGCGTCCTCTCCTACATCTCCCTGGGCGTCCTCGCCATCACCATCTCTCTCAGGGTCTACAGCAAAGTGCTGCACGCCATTCACCGGGGAGAGGGCGCCAACCCCTTCCAGTGAGTCAGCCGGAGTGGGAACCCCGAGGCGTTTGCGGGGACCCCGGGGGTGGGTGGGGAGCAGCCGTGTTCCTCCTCCATCTCCAAGGGGGTTGTGCGGGAGCGCCTCCCCCTCGGCGTGGCAGTTCCCTCCGCGTGCCGGCCTTCTACCCCTGACCTTCCCCTCCTTCCTCCTCCCTCTTGGGCAGGGCTCAGCTGGATGCAGACCTGGGGCTGTCCAAAGAGCAGCTGGAACGCCTGACGGAGCGGGTAGTCTTCTACACCACCTCGGGCACTCGGTCCATACAGCGCCTTTTCCTGGTGGACGACTTGGTGGAGTCCATTAAGGTG
>NW_015237427.1:0-658 GCF_001447785.1 Gekko japonicus | reverse complement strand
GGGGGGCGGCAAAAGAAGGGGGAAGGCCTCTGTATCCTACTTCTTAACATTCATGGGCTCTACTGGATAAACTGAGTCCGAGCATCAGGCGCTCGCTATCCATTCACTGTCCAAGGTCCTGACATTCCCTGCATGTCGAGTTCGGCCACCCCTCTTCAGTTGGGACGCCTCAGGATTCCCCCCTCACCTGCCGCCAACTAACGGCTCCCGGAGAGGCTACATGCACGAATTGACCCGTCATTCTTTCCAGATGTTTAATTTAATTGACTAGCGGAAGGAGACTCTTCCAGCCGCGTACTTACAGGAACGGCGTTCGCTTGAGCTGCCCAGAAGAGTAAGAGACCATAATTAGGACCAAAGCGTTTTCCAGTTATGGTCTCCAGGAGGTGCTGCAGAACTGTCTGTTGGAAGAACAACCAACAAAGACGTTAGAGAACAACACGGTCTTAGGGATATGTCAAAGGAAGGGCCGTCTGCCCACAAGGAGACCAGTGTCCCATTTGACTCACAAACCCAAACTATTTGTCCAGCAAGCTGGTTTGCCAAAGCCCCTGTCATTGGGAGGGAAATGGTGTGATGGCTGCACAGTGCCCGTCAGTACAATGCCTGGTGCTCTAGAAATAATAACATTCCAGGGCTATTTTTGGACAGGAACGCA
>NW_015237426.1:0-658 GCF_001447785.1 Gekko japonicus | reverse complement strand
AAGAGGATTGTGTTGATATGGAGTCCATTTATTGGCACAATGTTTATCCCTTCCTGTATGTTTTTTCGTCAGCCATTGCTGGCAACATCAGGGCCTGTTCTTCCTGACACACATGGTTGATACTTACGTGGTGGTGCGCTCTCCCATTAGATAATGTCATGTAGGCTTCTTATTGTGTTCTACTCTTCCGTAAAATAAAGAAGCAAGCAGATGGAACACAGGACCCTTTGTTGAAGGCTCTTGTCTTTTGTTTTCACATTCATCGCTGACACCTAACAGTTGCCAGACTATGCAAACGGGCGCTTCCACTTGTTTATCTCAGTGTTGAAAAGTCGTTAAGCTCACACAGCTATTTAATTATTTTCCGCAAATACAATCATACCGGAAATAGTGACATGAGGAAAATGGATTGCAGTATGGAGTTTTCAAACTTTTCATTGTCTAATTAGCATTTCATTGGCACGGCTTCAGACACATATTGAGGGTGTCTTCCCAAAATCATTGCTTTTAGGCAGCAGTTAATATGTGCAAATTATGTTTCCACCTGCCAATATGCTTGTGCTGTGTTGAGATAGACGTCTGAAAGTGAACTATACTGTCTTCATAGCATTCATACAGATAACTCAAATGACTGAATAATCTGTGCAAAGGTCTACAA
>NW_015237425.1:0-658 GCF_001447785.1 Gekko japonicus | reverse complement strand
TAATCCAGCATTCAATTACAGAGGTCAACCAGACATGCTGGGAAAGCTAAGGGCAGGAGGCTGAGTCATCAGCTAGTATCAATGTCTGGCTTCTCTGAATGTGCCAGCAAAGTCCTCACTGCAATGTCTACAACTATTATTTCTTTGTAGCTGCAGGGATAATCTTCACAGGGCATACCTAATCACCACATTTCTAAATAAAAGTAATCAAGTAGACATACTCATTGCTTTCTTGGTAGAACTCGAATCCGTGGCAGGCAGCATATGGTGGGGGGTGACCGTTGTAAATGCCCAGTGCCCCTTGGAGGGCAATTAAGGTGCTGTCGTGCTAAATCAGGTCAGGGAAGCAGAAATAATTTATCAAAACGTGAGTGTACATACAGTGATACACTAGGGTACCCTCTCCCTACCTAAAATACTAGGTTCACCCATCTAAATCGTGTTCAGTCAACTGCATTGTGTTCTAATTCAATGGCAGACTGGATGATAACATTCGCACCCTGGAGGGTGGCATTGTCTTACCCCCCCCCCTTTAATTTCATGCTGTAAATGGGATCCTGAATTTGCACATATCATTTATAGGTGTATTTCAGGGGGAAGACAACAGTTCTCAGAACACTGGGAAACTATCATTCACACAGCTCTGTGCAGAGAAGGC
>NW_015237424.1:0-658 GCF_001447785.1 Gekko japonicus | reverse complement strand
TCTTCTTCTTCTTCGCAAGAAGATGGGCCTGGACTAAATGTCCCTGTTTGACCCTTCTGAGGGACTTCAGAAAAGTTAGAGTCATCAGTGGGGTAATTCTCCTTGCCTCCTTGGTTAGGTTAGGGCAACAGTGACACCTAGTGGCACATAGCTGCTCCATCGATCTACCCTTTCAATCAGCACCCTCCGTCTCCCTCCACCCATCTCCTTACGGACTGGAGTAGCCCGACATCTCTCTTTCGCCACTGGCCCTTCCTTCCTTTTCAGCACTATCCCTCTCCCCGCACTGCCTAGAGACTGGGATTTCTAGGTTCCTTTTGGTACGGTTGTCATGGTGATGCCTGAGTAGAAAATCCTCTCCCTGCTCCGTCCTCCCCCCCCTCCGCCCCCACAGCAGGATCCCTGAGAGTTTCTGTGGCAGCATGCTGAGCTGTGTCCCCTAATGCTCCTGATGGCAAGATGAGAGGGAGGGAAATGCAGGTACCCACTAAATAAGAAAAGAAAGGGTGAACCCGCAGGTACCTGCGGTCATGCTTCTGCAATTCTGCCCATTCGCACATCTGCAATAAACCCCAAAATGCAGAATCATCACAGAAATGCCCTGTCATGCATACAAATGCACGCTTCAGTTATAGATGCCTCTGGTTTAAAGTTGCTG
>NW_015237423.1:0-658 GCF_001447785.1 Gekko japonicus | reverse complement strand
GTTACTACCTCGACTCTCTCTATTTGAGGAATTAACGGCGGATACTTTAAAATGCTGAGTGTTTAACGTTATTGGGAGCAATTTTTTACTGTTAATTTAAGAGGCAGCTTTTCATATAATGTTGAACCTCTTAATTTCTTTTTATTGCCATTTCGGTGGGGGAGGCTTGGAAGAACTGGGTCGGGGAAGAAGATACTTCCATGTCTGCCTTTATACATAAACGTTAAGACAAGACAATCGCTGCACTCTCGAGAGTTTCCGTTAAACGCGTATCCCTCTTTGGCGCGTGGCTGGGTTTAAGTAAATTTATGCCAGATTGAGTGAAAAGGCTAAGAGCGACGCGTGCCTTCCACTGTCTCGTGTCCGATTTAATTGAACGTGAGGATTGAGGACCGGGTTTTCGAGCCAAAGTGCTTTTAAGAGCGTGTTTAATTGCCTGTAAAAGGCGAATTAAATAAGGTTGAACTGCTAAATGTGTAATTCTGTGAAATGCATAAACCAATGTACTGCATGTGTCAGTGTGACTTCAAGTTGGGAGTGTGAGATTAATAGAACTAATTGCAATATTGTTGCAAAGCAGCTCCGCTTAATAATGGCAAACATGCCTAGAATTTTTAGTAAGTTTCCCACTAGAACAGGGTTGTTGAACTCATTTGTT
>NW_015237422.1:0-658 GCF_001447785.1 Gekko japonicus | reverse complement strand
TTCGACCCCACCAGGGAAGGAGGCCTTTCCCCCTCGAGGAGGGGCTTCGGCCCGCGTCCCCTCGGAGCGGAGTCGGCCCCAGCTCGCTCGGCGTCCTTTAGTCCCCTTTTGGCCCTGGCTCAGGAAGGAGGGGGCTCCAGAGCGCACGCCTCGACCCAGCGGCTCACAAAGGACCAGTTCTGCTCACGGGACTCCACCGCTTAGCTCTGGGATGGCGGAGCGGGAATTCAAACGTGGGTCTCCCGAATCCCAACCCCATGCTCTGTCGCTAGACCGCCTTAAGTGGGGAGCAGAAATTGTCGGCTAAAGATTTCAGGGTGCAAAGAGCTTCTCTGCACTCGCTCCAGTCAGGCATTGAACATACTCACGGCTTTAAGCGTTCGGGGGATAACAGAGCCGATTCACTGGATTTTTCTTCACTGGGACCTTCTCCCGCCCTGAACGATGGAAAACAAGGGTGCAGGGGAGAAAGGGAAAAGAGACCTTTCATGAACACCAGCAACCAGATGTTTCCACAGTGGTCCCTCTCCCTAAACTGCTCTCCAAGCACAGACATTTCCCCCATTAAGAAATATATTTCTCCATTCCTTTCCAGGAAAACAAACACACACACAAATGCACATCCCTGTGTCCTGCAGTGAAACTTGGCCTTCTAGAG
>NW_015237421.1:0-658 GCF_001447785.1 Gekko japonicus | reverse complement strand
TGCAAAGTCAGGCTAACACCTGTCACCTTCCCTTGGCAGGAGCCACTTGGTGGACCCCAGCATCATTTTGCTGGGTTAGGGTTCTGTATGAATTTTGAGTGTTCCCCCTTTCCCGTTCTGTAATTCTCACGAGCTGAGAAAGAACAAGGTCACCTTTTGTTTCTTGGGTGACATAACCAGGCCATCACGTGGAAATAGGCCTTCAGCTTGAATCCTGGCCACTGAAATAGGGGAAATGTGGACCAGAGAGCATTCTTCACTGTTCTCCTTTTCACTATTTTTTTGTTCTTTGCTTTTTAGCATCAATATTATTCCGTCCTTTTCCTTCTCCGGTGGCATCTTCTCTTGGAACAACTTGGCTTGAAAATACTGGGAGTGAGCTTTCAAATAAAATGGGATTTATTTTCTTTACCCCTTGGGTGCTGAGAGCAAGAACCAAGGCGCTGGGGAGGCCGCAGGGGTAGAGTGTGTACTTTGCCTGCAGAAGATTCCAGGTTTAGTCTCTCTCCTTCGTTTGCACCCCACCTTCCTCCCCAGCAGGGACCCACGGTGACTTACAACATTCTCCCATCTTCCATTTTATCCTTGCAACAGCAGCCCTGTCAGGTAGAGGAAGCTGAGAGGGGTGCCTGACCCAAGGTCACCCAGCAAGCTCCCA
>NW_015237420.1:0-658 GCF_001447785.1 Gekko japonicus | reverse complement strand
CCCTGTCTGAATTCATCCTATATGTGCCTGGAAAATAAATTCAGAGCACAGAATTCTCAAACAATGTCTGTCAACTAAATACATGGGGGACATACAGACTTTATAGCATATGAATTGGTTCTGAGGCCCATCTTTTCCCTGAATTACATTGGAAACTCTTCCTTCTTGCAGTCTGAAAAAGTTTGCTTTTAGCATATATGAAAGTATACATGATGCACTTTTAGAAAAGCCCATCTTGTGTATTAATTCATTCATCATGAGTAATCAATCATAAGTACATTAAACTTTTTAATCTTACCCTATCCCAGTACTTTGGACAGGGTTCTAATATTCCCAGTATTTTACATATAACTAATGGAGCAATGAAATGAAAATACCTAACCGAAAATCATGCAATGCTAAAATTCTCCCATTTCTTATCCATTGCTGTATGAATGGGCATATGGATTCCCACATGGAAATGGCTCCTCCATTGATGTGAATGGGCAAGCCTCGGCAAAAAGTTGAGCTTCACATACGCATCAGAAGACCTTCATGTTGCCAGCAAATTGGGTATGTTAGTTTTTGTCCTTACTTTTTGAAAGTGAACTGCCTATTCCGCTTGTGATAAACCTGGCTACCAAGTACATATCCCAACCTTCTTTCAAGAAGCTCAGGC
>NW_015237419.1:0-658 GCF_001447785.1 Gekko japonicus | reverse complement strand
TGACACTACAGAACTTTCCTGCTACTAGTTTTGCCTTTATTCTCTCTTGCTTAAACAGGCCTTGGAGCCCAGTGTTGACAATGGCCTCAGTAACCCCACCCAAACTAATCACAATTTAATTGTGGTTTGAAGAGGAAGGGTAGAACTCCTCTATGCAGTCTTGGGACAAAGTCAAATTCATCCAGCCTTCGAATAAATAGTATGGGCAGTTTTGTATAGCTACAACAAGGATGCCACTGATAGGGATGGGAAGAATCATGCAGGTGAATTGAAGAGGTTGCAAGGGTCACATTTGCCCCCCTCATCTGCTTCCTGAGCCATTTTATTCCTCCACCCACCCATTTTTCCACTCAGCAATGCTATCTAGCTAACCTCTAGATCAACTTAAGACTGTCCCAAGATATCATGTACTTATGAAGGTTTTGTGAGAGCTGGCATATCTTAAGAGAAGATGGAGAAAAATATTGTATGCATGTGCATGAGTATGTAGCCACATGTAATGTTCTTGGAGTGAGGTGTACATGCTCTAGCCTCATTAAACACTGTGCCTTGAATGAGTCAGGCTTGTGGCTTGATATGCATTCAGACAATACAAGGGTGGACCCATAAGAAACTTGCAGAGAGGGGGTATTCCCTCACCTTTGCTTCCTTTCCTCTC
>NW_015237418.1:0-658 GCF_001447785.1 Gekko japonicus | reverse complement strand
ATAAGGCAACTTCATGTGTTCATGTGTATGTATGCCTGAGACCTGTGTACACATACCTGTATGTTTTTGTATTGATAATGATAATGTTATTTTAATTGTAAACCATCTTGAGCAAGACCCTAATGAAGCAGTGTAGAAATTTCCTAAATAAACAAACAAACAAATCATTATATGTATATAAAGTTGCCTTGTCCTGTGTGTTGTTGTATATCCCCACTCTTTTACTTGTAGATGGGGGCATTTGTTAATGATGCATACTAGTTAGATGGTTGTGGTTTACAGGTTAAGAACCACTGGGTTAGAATTTATAATCTGCAGCAGATTGACAAAGCAGAGATGACTGTGGGTGGAAGAGCTAACAGGATAAAAGAGAGCTAAAAGCTGGTGATTTATAGCCTGGAGGGAGTGAGAATGGGAGCCGAAAGGAGGAAATGTAAGTTGGGATGGAAGAAATTGAGTATTTCTGGCAGTCAGGACTGGAAATGTGAGGGTGATGCAGAATGTGACAAGGAATTTTTGCAGAGGAAACCTTAGTTGATTTTAGAGGACAAATATGGTGGGAGAATGAGGCCAGGATGATGAAGATTAGACTAGTCTGGACAGGAGGTGATCAAAACATGGGGGGGGGAAAATCTTTAACTGTAGATATGGCAAAGAA
>NW_015237417.1:0-658 GCF_001447785.1 Gekko japonicus | reverse complement strand
TCCTGCCCAAAAATAGCCCTGCCCCACTGATTGGTCTTCTGGGCAGTCCACGGTGCCCGCAAAACTCTCCTCCAACACCGCATCCCCAGCGAACCAACTTTCAGCCTGTCAGCTTTCTTCGATGGGCCATGGCGACCCCTCCCACATGAAAACACACTTCGTCCTAAACTGGTTCTCAGGAAATGTCTTTTTATTTAAGAATTCTCTCTTGAGAAAGAAGAAGAAAAAAATAGCTTACGCATCCCAACACTGTAGCACTCATAGCTTAATCCTACTGCTCCAGGTTGTTCATTGGCAGAACTGATAACGGCTTGCGTTCCAGAATAAAATTAAAAACACACGCACATATTCCCTAACTTGGTTACAAAACTGAGGAAGATTAAAAAAATGGGAATAATTCTGATGTTATCTTTATACGTATTACACAGCAATATCTGGGCGCGGTTTTAGCTTCAGCGCAGCTACGTCGCAGGATTTGTATTCTGGAGATATCCACAGGTGCCAACGCAAGATAGTCCCTTGGTTTTCTGTGTGCCTAAACAGCTTCTGGGTATTCTCACTGTCAGGATACGCACACGCCAAGTTCAGAAGCGTTGTCTGATCCTTCCACCAAAGAAAAGTATATCGCCCCCCCCCCTCCTGAGATTCGCTTAGTTAA
>NW_015237416.1:0-658 GCF_001447785.1 Gekko japonicus | reverse complement strand
TAACTCAGTTTAGAGGGAACACTGCTGAGTACTGCCTGCCCAGGGCCTCCGTAACTTGGGACTGACACTGTTCCACCCCTCACCCGATTCCTTGGTACCTGCCTTGCTTCACCTCCATCTCAGTGCGCTTTGCACGTGTTGTGTGGCCCTACGGCTTCCTCCTACAGGGAGTCTGTAAGCGGCACTGGAAATAACGGCGCAGTTGTCTCCCATTGTTGTGTGGGGGGCTATTTTAAAACCTCGGTTTAGCCCTGAGGTCCAGGCGGGAGGGGAAGCATTCTGGCAAGGCCCAGCTGTCTCAGCCGGGCACAAATGGACTCTTCAAAGAACCACGGCGGGTGTCTCAGCGCCAGCCTGTCCTGGCTGGGAGGACGGAGGGGAGGGGGGAGGGCATCCGGGCCAGCCGGGGAATGAGTGGCCGGACCCGCTAATGGTGTTTTGACGTATGGCTTCAAGCACAATTTGCGCAGCTCGGAAGGGCTCAGAAACAGCTGTTTGGAACCCGATGCTGGATGATGGAAGAGAGAGAGAGGGTGAAATGGGGATGGGGGTGGGGATCGCAGATTAATGGGAAGTTTAATGCCTTCTCACATGATACCCCCCCACCATTAAATAGTTTAATAGGAAATCAGCCTGCAGGGCAATTGCTCAACTCTCA
>NW_015237415.1:0-658 GCF_001447785.1 Gekko japonicus | reverse complement strand
CATTTAGCAAGTCTTTAGCTGGACCAATTTGCTGTGGCAGCTGAAAGGAGGTACTTGGGCAAATGGGAGTTCATTTCCTCCTCTCAGACTGGAATTCTGAACTGGAATTAAAGGAAAATAGGAAGATGTGATCACTGCAGACTTACTGGTCATGGACAAATAGAGGTTCATAGTGATATTCTAATGCTGCCTAAGAATATGTGTGAGCAATTTCCATGTGGCAGTGTTTCATGCAGTGGCTGAAAGCCACTTTGTGTATTGTTGACCTAATATTTTCCAATTCTTCACGTCTTCATACTGCCACAAGTTGAATCTCCTCATAATCGTCAGACCACATGGAAAAAATTCATCAAATATTTTCAAATATGTGTTTTACTTTCCTCCAGCCTAGGAAGTTATTCTCCAACTTAAGGGGTTCTTCTGTTGGAGGAAGGCTTCCAGCTTTGCTTAGTGGAGTAGTTGGATATAAACCGTTTCAACTGTTGCATGGAGTGCCATCGCACAGAACTGATTTTCATATTCATGAATGTTTGAGCTGACCTTAAAAATAGTTCCTCAGAATCCTGTGTAGAGTTTAATGCCATGCTGCCTCTCTCAGTCCTTTTTGATTAGGGCTGCTGTCCAAATCCAAAGAGATTTTGAACACCAAGCAGCTTCC
>NW_015237414.1:0-658 GCF_001447785.1 Gekko japonicus | reverse complement strand
GCTTTTATTGGATGAAAGGAAAGGAAAGGTTCTTGACCCTCTGCGTTTGGAGAGCTAGGGTGGCCAAGTACCTTATGGCAGTCAAGTCAGGAGTGGAGCTCATGTGGTTCTTGAAAAATCAGGGCTGCAGTGCTAGAACGTTCTTACGCCCAGGTTCCAGGGTGAAAGGTTCTTTCCAAACCACATCAAGCAAATGACAATACAATTGAGTTTTTTAAAAATTAAAAGAAAAATAAAACAAAAGCAAACCTCCCAGAGCTGTTGTGTTATTCAGAGATCACTTGCAAGATAAATGGAGCGCAGCTAGGGTGTGGTTTGTAAGATTGAAAGGCAATGTCACTCATGAAACTGACAGCATCCGTGGAGGATGCAGCATGTTGCTGAATAAGGTTTGCTCTTTTGTGGGTCATGGCTTGAGTGTTGGGTGAGCTGTGCACCATTCCTGACCCACCGAGCCACACATAGCCTACTAGTCATGTATTTATGGCCAGCTGTCCTGCCTGATGCTTGTCAGACAAGCAAAGAGGTCTATGAGGATGGGTTGGCTACCATACATGGTGGATTATGTTTGGCTTTGGGTAATAAGATGTATAGGCCTGCTTTTAAGCATGCAGATGAAGAGTCTAAGTGACATGTAATGGGAGCCAGTGTGGTACAG
>NW_015237413.1:0-658 GCF_001447785.1 Gekko japonicus | reverse complement strand
GGAACCTTTACCTTTACCTTTTAAGATGGTTTTAATGACTTCTTAATGAATTGCTTGAAGGACTGTTTTTAGATGCTTATGATATTTATTGTTATTGAGCTTTTATTACGTGAGCCGCCCTGAACCTGCCATGGTGGGGAACAGATTTAAATAAAGAAAGAAAGAAATTGGACTCTGCCCTGATTCCCACCACACGCGTTCGCTGCGAGCTGGCCCTCCGAAGCTCCCTACAGATAATGTGAAGGGAGTTGATTACCTTTTAAGGGGCGGAGCAAGAATTCTTTAGACCTCCTTCCAATTGGCCAGGAAGGGAACCTTTCCCCCCACCTGTTTTAAACTGTCCTCTGGAGTAGTGCTTCTCTCTAATCGCCCTGGCCATTTGAATGGTTAGGACAGGGGCTGGTATTGGCAGGAGCAGTGCAACTTGCCACGGAATAGGTGGGGATAATTGGCGAGCGCCCTGAGCCCTCTAAGGATGGGGGCTGTTCCAATAACTACCTTATAATCGTCTCGAGCACACCGGTGGGCTGGGGAGGGAAGGTCCTTGGTCACTGAGCGGCATCAACTAAACCCATTGTTCAGGGCTGCCAACTCTGGCCTGGGGGGTTCCTGGAGATTTGGTGGTGGAAGGATTTGTGGAGGGATTTCACCTAGAATC
>NW_015237412.1:0-658 GCF_001447785.1 Gekko japonicus | reverse complement strand
GTGGGTTTTAAATGATATTTTAGCACTTTCGAATGTATAATTAAATTATATATGATAATTTGTACATTAGCACTACGTGCGCGGCTACATTTTAGTTTCTTTTTTTTGTCTCGACCTTTTTGGTTACCTCCCCAATCACAGAGCACTGCACCACATCGGCTCTCACACCTACCTTTCATTTCAGGGGACTGGAAGAGCTCCCTCTATAGACAAAGAGGTCTTCACTAATTAAAATAGTCTCTATTACACTTGCCGAGGTGCTTTATATATGCCTCGTACAAGAGCGATGCGAGGTGGAGGAGCTCAGTCTTTCAGAGAGGAGAAACTGAGTCACTGGCTGGCTGTGGGCTCATCTCCAACATTTTTGCTTTTAGGCTGCAGATAGGGTCATTCTTCTGAGGACAACCCACGGGCTCTGCATCCCTCAGTGATACTAACAGCAATGGGAAAGACTCATCATACAAATGTTTCATTTTCGATATGTCACATTTCTGAACATCATGGAGCTGTAGGGGGGGGGAATGAGGGGGTTTTACCCAGAAAATACCAACAACATGGAAGTCTTGGGTAAAACTGAAAAATAGGCAATACTTAATTTTCTTATGGTGCCTGAGCTTCTTTTACTGATTCAATCTCACAATGGATTCATAAAATATGG
>NW_015237411.1:0-658 GCF_001447785.1 Gekko japonicus | reverse complement strand
TGATGCAAACTAGCACTTTATATTTTTTTATATTTATATTTCTAAGTGTACTGATCTGATTTTATTTAATTCTTGTCCTACCCGTTTTATATCTCTGTGTAAGCCGCCCCGAGCCTGCCTTGGCTGGGAAGGCAGGATGTAGATTAAATAAATAAAGTAATAAATAAATATGTGAGCAGAGTGGTGTTTCCCGTAGTCTGTCTTCTGTTTCCTCCAAAGTCACCTTGGCCCCTCCCATCTCTTCTTCTTCTGGACCGACAGACCTTCGTGACCCACACGTATACCGAGAAGGAGCCACCAAGTCCCGCCCAGGCCTTTGCGTCTCTGTCGCTGTTCCACATCCTGGTCACGCCGCTGTTCTTGCTGTCCACCGTCGTTCGATTCGCCGTCAAGGCCGTCATCAGGTACGTGACTTCGTCAGCATCAACCTATGAGAATCCCTCATTCACACGTGAGTCAAACCAGCAATCCAAATGGGAAGCCAGTGTGGAATACCGGTTTGACCAGGCGCCCCCGACGTTGTGCCCGTGGACACCCGCTGAAACCGATCTTGGTGCCCGCCAAGCGTTTTTAGGAAGTGAGCGGGGTCAGGTAGGACTTGTGCCCAGCAAGGCTTCTGATCAACTTTTGGAGATTCAGGGCTTTTTTTGTAGAAAAA
>NW_015237410.1:0-658 GCF_001447785.1 Gekko japonicus | reverse complement strand
TTTCATTGTCTGCTTTTTCATTGTCTTTGGCCAGAGTAACAATGTGCAATACCCTGTGTTATAAAGTCTAGTTAAAACAGTATCTCAGAAGAAGGAATCACCCTACAGTACTGTAGGAAGTATTGGAGGAAAAGAGTGAAAATGAAAATTGGCAGAGTGGGTGGGTAGGAAATATTACTTACGTCTGCAGCTTAGGTGGAGTGCTATGGGGGAATTAAAAGAGAGAGAGAGAGAAAGGATGATTATGGAATCATTTCAGGCAGTAAAACACATTCACGTTGTAAAGCAGCTTTAACTTTCACACTAAGTTTGCAAAATCTGTCGACACTTGTCTACACTTATCACATACAGCAATGTTATCCATTCTTCCCTTGCAGGCAAGGTGTGTGACCCTCAGTCAGGAGTACGCCACATAACATGATAATCCTGAAATGTGTCTCCAGGTTGCTGAAGCCTTATTGGGAGAATTCCTATTAACAGTCATGAGGACAGCATCAGATCTGTAAGAAAGCCAGCTGATCGTGATGACCAAACACCTAGAGCTATTCTGTTTCTTGACTAAGATCTCTGTTACCGAACAACTCTTATTTATTTATTATAACAGGTCCCATCGGGCAGGAGGAAAAATACAGAAACAAAACCAAAAAGAAGCCAGCCA
>NW_015237409.1:0-658 GCF_001447785.1 Gekko japonicus | reverse complement strand
ATTGGGCTGGCCTGAGCCATCCGGGTCAGGGCACTTTTAGGGCTCACCGAGACATTATATTTTCCTTCCATCTTTCCTAGGACCTGTCGGTTAGACATGAGCTGAAAGTTCCACACTCAGAACTCAGCCCCCAGGTATGGGGGGGGGCAATTTGGACTGGGACTTGGGGGAGAAGGGGCTTAATCCCCCCTCCCCCACTGACGTTTTCCCCAACCCCCAGAAGACACTATTTGCCCTGAGGGGGGAACTGAACATGTGCTGTTCCACGGAACTGACATAGAACCGTGGAGTGCTGCGGCTGAGTCTGTCCCCACTCTGCTTTCCAGCTCCTGAAGGTTCATGTGCCCCGCTGAGAAAGGACAAGTGAGCGACAGGGGTGTCTCCTTAGGCCTTGTGAGCAGTTGGGGTTGAAATTTTTGCACCAGTGCACACTTAGTACTCTGCACTTCAGTTTTCACACCTCTCTAATAGGCAAGAATAATGGACTGCTGGAATCTCAAACTTGGAGGTTCTGAAAGGCTCCCAAGCGCTGTTATATGCATGTCTGGGGGGGGGGGCTCCTTCCTTTTTCTTCTCCACATTGCGGCTCCTCCTCTGTTGCTTGCCCTCTGTCGATCAACAGTCATCCTTTCTCCAGTTTTCCTCCCACTTTGAATTC
>NW_015237408.1:0-658 GCF_001447785.1 Gekko japonicus | reverse complement strand
AAGGGAACCTTTACCATTACCTTTAAAGCATATATGTACAAATATTTTGTTTGGGCCATGCATTTGATTAGTTTGTGCCAATAATGCAACTTCCCTGCTTGACATTAAACATGGATCTAGTCATACAGACCAGGAGCGAAGCCTGCAAGGCCAGGAGAAGAGATGCGAGGAAGGTTTGCCTGTGAGCTTTTGGGCTTGGCTTTCTCTGCCCGGCGCTCCTCTGTCCACATCCCCATGAATTTCCCTGGAATACGTCTCGTCTCAACAGGAAAAAGCCACAACAAACGGCAGGACCTTGGATGAGGTTCCTTTTTGGGTGACTCAGTGGATCACCGACATATATGGAGTTGGGAATTAATTCCCCCCTGGGGCCATCCTGACCGGACCACGCACTTTTAAAGTCCTTTGAAGACCCCCTGCAGCTTTTAATCACGACAAAACCTCCTGCTCCCCCCCATCCCTGCAACTTTGCAACATCCTCTCCCTTTGACAAGCTGACATAGGATATACAGCGGCACCACTCCAGATTTTCGGGCTGGAGAAGGATCGGAATTTTGATGTGTGGTGGCCGGGGTGACCGGAAAAGACTCATTGCAAGGTTCCAAGGCCTCCTCTTGGATGGGTCAAGAGTAAATGCCTAGTTCGCAGCTTGTTTTAA
>NW_015237407.1:0-751 GCF_001447785.1 Gekko japonicus | reverse complement strand
AAACTGAACTGTTCAAGAGGGCGTTTCCATGCAGGCAACAGGGCACTGCTGTTACAAAAGGCTTCACAAAGTTACTCAGAAAAAATCTTAGGGACTGTGGTCTATACTACTGTGTACAGCTTGCTGAAACTAAGCTCCCTCTATGGAATTTTGCATCATTTAATGTGTCGTGTTAAGACTTCTGCTTTGCTTTGGTTCTGTTTTTTAGACATCTGGTTGGATCTACAACCCAAATCACTGTTTACTGAACGTCTCATCCATCGCTTGTATTGTAGAGAGCCAGTTTGGTGTCGTGGTTAAGTGTGCAGACTCTAATCTGGGAGAACCGGGTTTGATTCCCCACTCCTCCACTTGCACCTGCTGATGTGACCTTGGGTCAGTCACAAGCTCTGGCACAGCTGTCCTTGAAAAAGAGCAGTTTGTGTCAGAGTTCTCTCAGCTCCACCCACCTCACAGGGTGTCTGTTGTAGGGAGGGGAAGGGAAAGGAGTTTGTAAGCCGCTCTGAGACTCCGAGTGAAGGGCGGGGTATAAATCCAATCTCTTCTTCTTCTCACTCTGTGTCATCCGCCCTGAGTCCAAGTGAGGAAGGCAGACTATACATAATGTCAATAAATAAAGAAAAAGCAATTCAAAACTAGCCAAGAGATTTTAAATGTGGTCAATTTCTTTGGATCGGCTTTTGTTCTCTAAGGTCCATGACCACATGGCTTAACCCCCTTCTGAGAAGTAAAGGTTTCCCTTGCTCGAAAG
>NW_015237406.1:0-658 GCF_001447785.1 Gekko japonicus | reverse complement strand
CCCTTAATCATCTTGGTTGTCCTCTTCTGGACCAATCAGTGCATCTCTAATGAGATATGGATGGACCATGTTTTCTACTTTACACTCTCTAGGTAGGTTTCAGCAACATCTGTCTGGCTCCTGTTGCAAAGGAAATGCTGCAGGAGACGACCTTTGGTCTTATCCCGCAAGGCAATTATTTGTTATGTTCGGTTACCAGCTGTCCTATATAACAACAGGAATTGTCGCTGGCTGTATTGTCTGGCATGCCTGTTATGGACCCGTGCTGACATGTTAACGGCCCGCGAGACTGCTTGTGAGTGCAGAAGAGAAACAATTTGTATGGACTCTATCTTATACCATGAACCACTCATCACATTTATAATGAAACCTGAGTCATGTTTTGTACTTAAGCTGATTCCACAGAAGATGTTTGTCATCTCCAAGCAGGCAGCCTGATAATTCATGGATATCCACACGTGCAGGGACAATTCTGGCAATAAGAGTTTCAAGGTTATGGTAGCCAGATGAAGTTCATAACATGAGGCATGGCCTGGCTGGATCAGACCAAGGTCCATCTCAGATTTGTACTGTGATGTCATATAGGTTTTATGCTTTTTGTATATCATCGGTTGATTTAAGATTCTGTAATTGATTTGTATACTTAGATTAATGGACC
>NW_015237405.1:0-658 GCF_001447785.1 Gekko japonicus | reverse complement strand
ATTTGGCCTCAAAGGAACATAACGTTTTGGCACATAATAGAAAGGAAGGCCTTTTCTACTGCAACTCCCCCTTGAAACGTTTTACCTGTTTTTAAAAGGAGGAAATATACACAAAACCTAGATCAGCAATCTCCTTTTAACTTCTGGCTGCTATTAGTCTTCCGGGGCTTTATAACAAGTGAAGTGTTATCTGTGGTGTGTTCCTACCGGAGATGAATCAACACCGTCCAGCCACTGGTTTTAGGACTGTTATGATGAAACCATCAGATAAAAATCATGTCACATATGCAGCTTTTACAGTTGCCTCTGGTATGAAATGTCCCTCAGCACCACGGCTAAAGTGTCGAATTTCCATGTGGGGAAACTACCTAACATTGGAAACATACAGATTATTCTGTTTTGTGGTGCTGCTATAGGGATTTTCCACTCACAGAGGTGCAGCATCGGCCTCCCCCACACTTCAGCAGGTATGTAATTCCCCCTCTTAAATTAATAAGGTGCCAAGAGCCACTGTCATGTAGTGGTTCAAGTGCCAGACTAAGAGCAGGAAGAACAGAGTTCGAATCCTCATCTGGCCATGAAGCTCACTCGGTGACCTTGGGACAATTACTGTCTCTCTCCCCACCTGCCCTTGGCCTGGCCCACCTCACAGGTAAAT
>NW_015237404.1:0-658 GCF_001447785.1 Gekko japonicus | reverse complement strand
GGGAGGGAGAGCCAGCCACAAAATGGCCGCTGAAGGAGGTGGAGCTACATTACACACAAGAAGCCCAAGTTCAGGGGAGAAGACGGGTACTTTTAAAATACATGAGGAAAGAGAGGGAAGAGAGAGAGAAAACTCTTCTGGCAGCTGCCGCTCAAACCATGTTATTTTAATCGGTATAGCTGATCAGATCTTCAGCAGCCAATTGGAAACCCTGCAGGTCAAGAGCCACCCCTACTTTGTAAAAATACTTGGTGGGCGCCAAGTAAGGTGTTGACAGGCACTGTGGTGCCCAGGGGGACCATGTTGGTGACCCCTGATCAAGCTTCTCTTATGAAGCCGGACAGGTGCAAAAGCTAGAGTATTTGTGTACTGGGTGAAGGGATGTTAAAGAATTTCCCCCTGTCTTTCAGGATCCGCATTCTCTAGTCTCACTCACCGAGTTTTGAAGGGAGGAGGGAAAGCGAACTGGCAGGCGGGTCAGGTGAGATAGTCGCGGGGGGCCTACTCACCTGGGGTGCCCAGGAGGACGCAGGGGCTACTGATCCAGGCAGAGAATGCACGCCACCACTTCATCAAGAGCAGGGCACTGTTGTGACAGTTGCCAACCAACCAGAAAAACCAAAAACCTGTTCTAGGCCCCGGTCACACGGGCCAGATA
>NW_015237403.1:0-658 GCF_001447785.1 Gekko japonicus | reverse complement strand
CCAATCTCCTCTTCTTCTTCCTTAAAAAACGTTTTACTTATTCCAAAAAGGGAAACATTTCATAGTTTTTTCCCCCCAGTGGTTTCCAGAATTTCAATTTAAAAAATATCCCTGTTTGGGGAACATTGAAACCAAGTGGGGGGAAATGTTGTCATTTGTCCCTGTCTCCCCCCGGCATGTGCATCTATGACCAGAGCCCACCGATACAGATAGGGCGTCTTCGCTTGGTCTTCTGCAGGTGATGCGTTTCCTCCTCAAGCATCGAGGCTGACTAAGTCATTCCAAGGCTGCCTTAGAACCTGCCGGCCCGGCGTCGCAGACACACGACTGGTTTCCCCTGCCCTTGTTGCTGGGAAGGCTGGCCAGGCAAGAGAAGTGTTCTTTCGCCCAGCAGCTGTCCTTAGCAAATGCCAGCATGAAGAGATTTTTGAGTGGTGTTAGCGGCTTAGTGCTTTCATGCTGTAAAGCCGTGCCAGAATAAGAATATTGCTTCTAGCTGGTGCCCGTCCAGGTTGGGGAGGGAGTGCACTGGGATAAAGAGTGCCAGCCGT
This sequence comes from Gekko japonicus, assembly GCF_001447785.1. Classification (NCBI taxonomy): domain Eukaryota; kingdom Metazoa; phylum Chordata; class Lepidosauria; order Squamata; family Gekkonidae; genus Gekko; species Gekko japonicus. The sequence goes on along the minus strand of NW_015237403.1, from coordinate 107 downwards.
GGGGAGAAAGGGTCAGAGCGCAGAGACATCCTTATCTCCCTCTAAAGGATTCCAGATCCTCCCCAAAGCCAAGGACAACTTATTGCCTTTTGCTGGCATTTATAAGA
>NW_015237402.1:0-658 GCF_001447785.1 Gekko japonicus | reverse complement strand
CTGAAGGGCTTAACAGGAGGAAGAAGCATATCCTATTGTTAGCTGTGCTTTTCCTTTTCACTCTACTAATTGCACACTAAAGACAGTGTCTTTATTGTAGCTGCAAGTGTTCATAATGAAATTGTGTGTGTGTGTGGGGGATGAGGTTACTCATTAGTCAGCTACATAGTATAACTGGGTAAAATTTTTACTTGTTCAGTTGCAGGGTGACCCCAAGTTGTTGAAGGAGGAAATTTCTGCTTGTCTCAGGTGATGGAAGTGAGAGACTGGTGTTTTCGGACTGACCAGAAATTATTTCTACCTTGGTATTGTTGAGCTGTGTTCTGCTCCACCATTCTCTTCATGCTTTTCATTGCAAGCAGCATTGTGGTCTTCCTTGCCACATGAATAATACTGGAGAAGGGAGAGCCCCTGAATGTCAAATTCTTATTGAAGGCTTCCTTGTTATTCACAAATAGTTTACAGCTTACATAATATTTTAAACATAAAATAGTTCCAATATTTTAGTTTTAAGCCTTAGATATGTATGTTTTTGATAGTGTAATTTGGGATATGGTCACTTATAACCCACTGCTATCTCCAGTGTCAAAATTTGTTTCTGACTGAACTGTAATGCATATAGGTAATAGAGGCCCCGGTCACACGGAACATTTGCCCC
>NW_015237401.1:0-658 GCF_001447785.1 Gekko japonicus | reverse complement strand
CCCCTCCCCAAACCTTGCCTTCCCCAGGCCCCCTCCAAATCTCCAGTTATTCCCCAACCCACAGCTGGCAGCCGTAACTCTGAGACTTGTCTAGGTTGCGTTTTTTAGGCACCAGGCCAAAATGCTTCTGTTCATCTAGGCCTGTGATTAAGGAGATGATCTTTGTACACAATCTTACACTGCACTATTACTCTTAAAATTGTTATTTTAAGTTGCTCAATAATTGCGTTTTTATGCTCTGCCTTTAAAAAAAACTTTCTGGATTTTAATTGATAACGTCTAATAGTTTATGTTTTTATCGTGTTTTATTTTGTAGGCCTACTCAGGCACATTTCCCCCCTAAATAACTAAATGGAAGCCGTTTGTGTAGATTTATCTGTGTGATGAAATCCCATGTTGTATATGAGTGTATGGAATATGTGAGTGTGATGGTTATGTTGAAGTCAGAAGACAGTGATTATCAGCCAAAGTTCAGGCTAGGCCTCTTCACATGCTCTGGAGACCTCCAGAGTGGAAAGAAGGCGGTGCTACCATTTGATATTTTAGGACTTCAGGCATTTGGACATGCCTGGAGAATCTTGTGGAAACATTTCAGTTGCCACTGAAACATTTCAGAGTGGAACCCACCTATCCCTATGAAGAATATAGTATAGAATGT
>NW_015237400.1:0-658 GCF_001447785.1 Gekko japonicus | reverse complement strand
GACAATCCTGACCTTGATGGACCAACAGTCCGATTCAGTTTAAGGGAGCTTTATGTCTCCATGATATGGATGTGGAATTATCCACGTAAATTCAGGGGGGAAAATAAGAAGCAACTGAGACTGCAGTATTGAGATGGAAGGGCGCTGCAAGAAATACACACCCATGAGTGAAATGGCTTCCTGTTGATGGGAATGACTATATGGAGGGGAAGAGGCATATTCATCATTATTCCATTACTCCTGCTGATGTTATGAAACTCAGAACTCCTGCAGAAACACAAAGAATAGGTGCTGGTAGGCAGCTCGTGCTCTTTCACCCCTCTCTGTAAGAGCAAAGCATGACTCCAGCTTTAATTTACAAATATAGCACACCTTAGGTTATAGGAGACTTAGGGAACACCATTTTAAACACCACTGAAGGACAAACATTGTGGTACCTGTGTTTAGGGCATGTACCATAGTGCATGTTTTGCACGGCGGAGCTTCCAAGGTTAGGATTCCAGGATCTGGATTCTTGGGATCTCCAGTTACAAGGATTTCAGGTAGCTGGAAACACCTTTCTTTTCCTATGGCCCTGCAGAGACACCATCAGTCAGAGGAAACATTGCAGCACAAGATGGACCAATTAAATAGAAGGCAGTGTCATTTGTATATTTAT
>NW_015237399.1:0-658 GCF_001447785.1 Gekko japonicus | reverse complement strand
AAGACTCCACAGCTTAGAGAAAGCATTGGAGACTGAGTGTTCCTTCATACATAAAATTCCCTTCCTGTTCCCTGACATCTTATTTTTTCTATGGCAAGGGAGGGTTTTTGGTTTTTTTTAAAAATGTGGATGGAAGAGCATTCAGTTACCAGAGTCCCTGCTGGCAATCTAAGGTGGTATGTCAGAGACACGGGCTGGATACTTCAGAGAGAGAGAAGGGTGAACCGTACAAGCAAAGGTCAAAAATTCAGACCCATACCTTGACATCTGCAGAGGAAGCGCACCGTCTTTCTTCCTCATTATTATGGTTATATATGGCCTCTCCTTTGTACCATTCATAGATTTTATTCTATTTTAAATGTCTGCTATTTTGGAAGAGGAATAAATTAAGGGAGAGATTTCCATAGGAAGGACTTGAGTGAACGTGAATGGCTTTGCACACGATGGTGCTGGACGGGATGGGGAGAAGAAACCAAATTGTCCTTGTTACCTTTTCTCTAATCTCTCTGTTGTACTGACAATTGATGTCCTGTGTCTCCTTCCCACCCAACCCATCTAGCAGAATCCTATGTAAGTGTATGTTCTTCGATCCTCCTCCAACTCTCACTGTGTCTTGTCCTAAGAGGGGTGCTCTGGTGGCCTCCACCCATTTTGTGCA
>NW_015237398.1:0-658 GCF_001447785.1 Gekko japonicus | reverse complement strand
TCTTTTAAAATTCAGAGTGTTGAGAAGCGAGGTCTGGAATTAACCTAGGGCATCATGGCCTTAGGACAAGGTGGCTGGCAGTGTTTTTATGGGCAACAGCCAAAGGGGGGCTAAGAATTTCCCATACTCCCCGGCAGCCACCTGAGGATGCTCAGAAGATATCTCAGCTGGGGGTGAGCTATCTGCGTCCCTCACCAAGGGGAGACCACCAGACTCCTCAAATTCCCTTTTGAAAACAGCATCCCATTGGGCTTCCTTTCTCTTCCCCAGGTGACATGTATTCTTCGGAATCGGGAGAGCCAGAACCTGACTGGGTGAAGACTGAGCGCCAACAGTTCTTGGATTTCCGGGACCTCAACAAAGACGGCAAAATGGATCGGGAGGAGATAGGGCACTGGATCCTGCCACCGGACTATGACCATGCCGAGGTGGAGTCAAAGCACCTGCTCTTTGAGTCGGACAAGGATAAGGTGAGGATCAGTCTGGATAAGAGAGGGAAACTGCAGGGGGAAAGGTGTTTCTTTTTTTCTAGTAGGAGCACAGAATAGGAGAGAGAAGGACATGTGGGCTGTAAGCATTTGCAGTGAGGAATTGGAAAATGGAAGGGCAGGCCAGGCGTTTAAGATATATTCTTAAGTGTTTTTAAACTTCAGTGCTG
>NW_015237397.1:0-658 GCF_001447785.1 Gekko japonicus | reverse complement strand
ACCACTACACCAAGCTGGCTCTCAGAATGATATTCCGTAGGCACCACAACAGGAAACAATGCCCTTGGTGACCTCCCATTATTCTTCAGAAGAAGTGGCAGTGAGAGATATGTCATTCACATGCTTCTGGTGGGCATTCTCCCACCTGCCCTTGACAGTGAGGAAAAAAGGGGGGGCAGACATGACCACGCAACATATCAACATCATGTCCAGGCTAAAACCTGGATGTGACATCAGCATATCAGCCAATACTAAGGAAACTCTATTAGATTACTCCACCATACAGTTTTCAGAGTGTCAGCTGACATATGCTAATGACACATCTGGGTTTTTCCCTGGACATGGCATCAATACGCCCTGCAATGTCACATCTTCCCCTTGTCCCACCACAAAGTTCCTGGAGGTGCCAGACACACCTTTTAAGGCAGCTCTTTAAGATGCTGGACCCAGTTTGTTTAGGATGGTAAGCACTCACAAGAACTTTGAGCCTGGAAGTGAACTAGTAGCCACTGAACCCTTTAAGCATTGGCATGTACAACACTTTGCAGCAGTCTAACTTGGAGGCGAACAGAGCACAGATCACTGTTGTCAGATCTTGCTTTTCAAGGAAGAGCTAATAATCAGTCAAAGTCATTCAAAAGCACTAAACACTACAGAT
>NW_015237396.1:0-658 GCF_001447785.1 Gekko japonicus | reverse complement strand
TTTTTTTACTATCCATAGCTAACATTCTAAAACACTGTATGCATTACCCAATAGACCAGAATGGCCCTAAAGCAGCCATTCTGACCTGGAACATAATAATATGGATGGGGGAAAATGCTGAATAAATGCTTTGTCCAATAGACAATAATGGCTCTGATGGAACCATTCTGCTTTATGAGTCTCACAATATACATTTTGAAAAACTCCCTGATTGCCGGACTGGTTGAGAGGGCTCCAGTCAGCTACATACCTATAATGAAAGTTTGCCCGAACTTTCTGGATGAGCATGCATACAAACATAAGCACAGAAGCAAATAAAGAGACTCTCTGAGTAAACAACAGAAATCCACACGTTGCTGTTGCCCCAGTTACAGCGAGTGTACTAATTCTGCAAACCGAGATTTCATTTGTGCACCTGGCAGGGAAAGTGGCTAGTCCCGGTGGAGGTGGGCGATTCCCCGCTGCCAGGCCCCACCCTCTGCTGTTGGTCAGCTGGCCAGTGGGGGGACTTACTAGGAGAAAGAGAGAGGCCTAGGCTATGTCACTGGTGATGTGACAACATCACTGCCGTTGCATCACTTCTTCAGTGATGCCGTGGTGACACTCTGGCATTTGGGCATATACTCTACGGTAGAAGCCATTTTTATCATAGAGTTTT
>NW_015237395.1:0-658 GCF_001447785.1 Gekko japonicus | reverse complement strand
GCCATAAGTCAACTATGACTTGACTGTGCTTTCCACCACCTTAGGTCCACAGCTCTCTGGGCTGGTAATTGTGCGACTGAGACCGGTCCCGAGTTCTGCTAAAACATGCTGAGCTGGTGGCCAAAGTGAATGCTACACTCCCCCTAACTCTCCCCCAACTATTCTTCTGCAGCAGCCAATTAATTACCATGCTGACAAATTTCCCTTTTAGTGCTATTTTTATACCCGGGGCGGGGGGAGGGGAGCGCACCACAAGCAGGCAGAGCTGATGCCCAGAATTTGTTATGAGCGCTGTTGCCATGCTGGTTGCGAGGATCCAGAAGAAGACCCTCAGCCATCTGTGTCGATCGGCCCGCACGGTCTGTGTTCCCACCGTAAGAGGCACTGCGGGATGGATCTTGCCGTGCAGCTGCCGAGCCCACGACTCTACAGTCCGAAGCGGTCTAAGAGAAGGCACATGCCACCCAGATTATTTTGCCTTAAATGCAAACTATAGTCTCACTGGTGGGAGAGTTTAAAGAACAGGTACCTGATTTCCCATTTGCTTGGAGGCAGCGGCTCCAAAACAGCTACGTGGGGGTCCCTGGTTTTGTAAATTTCAGGCACGTTCTTTCAGTAAGATATCCAACTTATATTTGCAAATGTCAGTTCACATGCA
>NW_015237394.1:0-658 GCF_001447785.1 Gekko japonicus | reverse complement strand
AACAACAACAACAACAATGGAACTTTCCCAGGCATAAAAACGGGTGACAGAATTGCACCCTTTGGGTCTTATTTGCCTTCACGACAAGAGCGATAGGTTATCCTTTCCCCCTGCCTCTCTTTCAAACTGCTCTTCAGTGCCTCTTAAGTTCTCTTCTGCAGCACTGATTGCCAGGGTACAGCCTGGGGCCAATTTTTTGAAGCCACTTCTGTTGAAGAAACAGGTGGCAAGATGGCAGGCAGGTGGCAAAAAATTGTTTTGCACAACTCTTGAGCCAGTTTCACCACCCACCCAGCACTTGTGCACATTTCTGCTAGTTGTTTACTGAACACACATGGCATGATATTGGCCCCCAGGCAGTTCCTTCTGATAATCACCCTCTGTTGGGCTGAACGGAGGCCAGTTGAACACCGCACAAAAAGCACAACAGAGTCCAAGTCAAAGCAAAACCAGCTTTCTTTCAGCTTTATCTCACTGATTCACATGATTTGGGGAAAATGCATGATTGCACATATTTTAAACTCTATGAGTGAGGCTTGAATAATTAAAAGGAATGGGTCCCTAACTTGTGATAGCTGAGGACCACTATTGCAGAACAGAATCTGGCCAAGCGCATCACCCTTAACCCTGAAATATTTACTTTTTAGAATATATTATT
>NW_015237393.1:0-659 GCF_001447785.1 Gekko japonicus | reverse complement strand
GTTGGTCTTAAAGGTGCCGCTGGACTGTCAATTTGATCGGATGTAGGTACTGGTTATAAGAGAGATGATCTTTTTAAAAATCCAAGATCTAACTGGGGGTGGGTGGGGGCAGTGTCGGTTTGAACGTTTACGTTTCATGGGGGAAAGGGGGAAGGATTCGAACTCACAGCTTCATCCTGCTCCGGCACGGAGGTGTTCATGATCTCCTCCACGTAGTTGGCTGGAAACCAGAGCTGCTTTTTGCCCCCGTAGTCTCCTCGCCACCTGAAAGGGGTAATGGGAACAAGGCAAGCAGACTGACTTGGGGGAGCATTTGGGTGCCAACACGGCATGCGGTGGCCAGGGAACAGCTGGGGTGGGAAACAGAGAAGGAGCGGTTAGGAGAGGCACTGCCGAACGAGCGTGCCACATGCAAAGAGACTGAGCAAAAGTGGCCTCTCTGCCTAGGGGACGGAGGCAGAGTTCTCACCACCACCCCCGATGTTGTGTGTGTTGCTGGACATTCTGAGGCACCCCATTCCACGGTGTGAGCCAGCCAGGGTGAGAATGTGAGGTCAGCCACTTCTGGGTTCTGGCCTCTAATGCTGCTTTGCATTCATCACAGGCGCCAGTTTCCAAATCATGGCCCCAGCTGCTCTTCTTTCTTTCTTTCTTTCTTT
>NW_015237392.1:0-658 GCF_001447785.1 Gekko japonicus | reverse complement strand
TCACATGATGAATCCCGTCCCAGTAAAAAATGTTACCTTTCTTGAAGTCTGCTCTCAGACTCCTTCAGTTTTGTCTTCAGGTGCCTCACTGTCACTTCCTTTTGCTGCAGGGGAGTCAGGTACTGTTCCGGACTCGGTGGTTTAATCCCATGGTTCTCGCCACAAGAGGTGTATCGTGCAGACCGCCTGAAACAGAAAGACGTCATTGCGTGTGCAACTTTTTAATGCTTTCCCCCCTCCAGACAGAGCTGAAATTGCACTCTGCTCACAATAAGGACTGGTAATTTGATCTGATAAATGATAGCGTGGGAATCAACCACCCCCACTTAGGGCTGGATGTGGGCTGTTGGCCAAATGCACCTTTCCCCAGTCCCCTGTGCTTCGGGCACAGATGGTGCATCATCTCATTTTAAATTGCAATAATTAGGTGGCAAGATTACTGCGTGCAACCGAGGGCTGATACATTAGAGAGAACCAGAGCCTGTGGTGTAGTTAGAAACTCAGGAGGAAGTGAGCTGGTATACGACAGTCCAATCTCCTATTCTAGTTATAAGCAATAGTTTGAACTGTTCTAGTGGCCTACTATGACTAGCATGCTGGGCAGAACCAGGATGCCCTTTTCCCCTTACTAACCTCTGAAGAATCGGAATCTGAAGAA
>NW_015237391.1:0-658 GCF_001447785.1 Gekko japonicus | reverse complement strand
TTCCCACACTAACCTGCCAAGTGACCAAATGTATTTAAACGACACCCCCAAATCCAATTATCCAGCACCACAGACAACAGTGTAGGGGAGGCCAAAAACACCCTCCAAAAGGGGCCAATCAGTGAGGGGTGAAAAAATCCCTAACTGGCCCCTGAAACGGCAACCAGCAAAAACCTGCACTGAATACTGGGGGGAAGGGTGGGTCGAGCACGCGGTAAGACTGAGAGGGGCAGGGGTGGAGTCGCTCTCGTACATCAGTCGGCTCCAACCCCTGCTGTAATGTGCACCCTGGGAGCAGCTTTGCTACTCCATGCCTTTTCCTCCGAGGTAGCAACAGCCACAAGGGCTTCCACAGCTAGCTGGAGCCAGATCAGTTAAAAACTACAGTGATGGGAAATTTCTGAGCATACTCACTGACATATAGACTCTCTGCTGTATCTATTTTGTTCGTCCCCTGCTATATGGCAGAGAAGAAAGAAAGGGGTATCAAAGGAGGTTGTGTATTGTACAGTTATCCAGAAAGTTCTGAACATAGTTGGTCTTTCCAAAATTTCAGAAAATATGTTTATAATAACTTGGAGGTTTCCAAACATTTCAGATTAAGTTCGGCCAGTTCCCCCCTCGCCCAACTTCTTAAAGAGTGCCAAACAGAGCTCTG
>NW_015237390.1:0-658 GCF_001447785.1 Gekko japonicus | reverse complement strand
GAAGTTAGACCTTTGGAGTTCAGTGGGAGTTACTTTCTAGTAAGGGTGTATAGGATTAACATTTTAATTACTTTTTAATCTGGATGACTGATAACCATGCTTTTGGGACTGTGTATGCTTCTATTTAAAGGGATGCTTATATTATGTTAATTTGCAGACCTGACAGTAGACTTTGCTACTCAGTGCTGCTTTGGCATTTCTATTTCCTGGCATTTAATTCAAGTTACTATACAATTTCTCTGAACCTATGCATGAGCTTATTGTTATACTGATATTTTAAAATGCTTTATCCCTCAAATTCTAACTTGTATTAATATATACTGGAAGGAATGCATGAAAAGAAGGCTATAGACCACAGCATATGCTTATATAGAATATGCTATACAAAAAAGTGGGATTAAATTTATCTGATCATTAAAGGATTTATTGCTTTAGTTAGGACATCCATGTAAACAAAAGAACAAGTGTAGCATTTATCATTCAAGGGATTGCAACGTAAATCAATAAGAACAGTTTAAAACAACTTAAAATACATGAATTTATTCCAAAGCTCATTTTTCATAGTATCTCTCATTGCATTATTTGAATTCCTAAAATCAGAATATTCCCTAGTATGACATATAGTCTAGATTCTAATAGCCAAGTCAGCCAAATCTGA
>NW_015237389.1:0-659 GCF_001447785.1 Gekko japonicus | reverse complement strand
GGAAGCCGTCATGCCAAAATTCCCAGTCCTGCCCCAACGAGCTAAGGCATCACACACGGACATCTTGTGCAGGAACTACCATCAGAGGAAAGCGCATTCCCCGAATACTTCTGTGCTCATAGTAGGCCCCTCTGACTCCCAGACTGTCCATTCGAGGCACCTTTCCGGCACAGACTCGATTTGCATGTTAGAAATTCCCTAGATTTCATGTCTAACCTGCACTTTCTCGAGGAAGCGCCGACGGCCGCTCCTGTTTTGGCCTCCCAACAACAACCCTGTGGGGTAGGAAAGGCTAAGGAAAAACGGGTTCTCCCAGTCATCCAGGGATCTTTGTGGCTGACAGATGCTTGGTCCCTCTGACAAGTGCCATTGGCTACACTACACTGACCCTGGGCGTGCTTTCCTTCTTGATCAATCCTGCCCACCCCACCATCCAGTCATCCCTCCGCATGGAAAGAGCCCCCGCCTGGGGAGAGCTGGGCCTCACAGAAGCAAGTCCCTGCTCTCGCTTGCCCGTAACACCTTGCAGCGTGCCCGAGCGGCCAGGGAGCCCCGGCAGAACGTCAGCAGAGCCATGGGGCTGGATCTGACGGCAGGCCTCGCCAGTCCGGCACCGTTTCCCACAATAATCAAGAGGGTTGCCAGCCTCCAGGTGGGGC
>NW_015237388.1:0-658 GCF_001447785.1 Gekko japonicus | reverse complement strand
TTTGAAATGGCCCTTATATGCATGATTGCATGGAAGCCCTTTTCTTACCATCGGTTTTAGCTCTTGTTAAACGCAACGCACAGTTCTGAAGACTCTGAAGCCGCAAAAGGCAACCCCTTAGCTGACTCAGCTGCTAGAGCAGCTACATTATCTCCTCCTCCGGCTGCCGCCATTTATCCACTTTAATGTCTACCACAGCATGTGCCACAGCCTCTACCCTTCAGCTTCCCCAAAACTGTCAGGTTACCTGGGGCGGCCATACCAGACCCGTCCCTCCCGGTAGGTAAAAAGAGGAGAGATCTGGCTCCCACTCACCGCTGAACACTTTCTTCGTTTCTTTGTGCAAGTTGGAGACTGCAATTCTCGCCGCCAGGATGGCATAGTCCGGGTACTTGGTGGTCAGCGTTGCTGCCGTCTCCGCGGCCAGGGTGTCCAGCTCCACGGTGGTGACCCCGCTGTAGAGACCCTGGATCACTTTCATGGTGATCTGAGCCTGGTCAGAACAAAGCAAAAGTTACTGATCCCTGCGTGACACAAACAATTTGCCCTGTAAGAGGATTTCTGGAGCTTATCAGTTCTGCAGACGTTTTTAGCACATGCAAAGTGTCCGAGAAAGGGCTTCTTGGACATGGTGCTGAAACTCTGGAACTCCCTCCCC
>NW_015237387.1:0-658 GCF_001447785.1 Gekko japonicus | reverse complement strand
AATCTTGAAACCCTTTACCTGCAATGATCAAGCCTGTCAGTTTTATGCTATTTATGTCTCTGATCTTTTGAGACTCATCCAGAAACTTTTAACTCTGTGCTCAGTTTTTCTGGAAGCCATAGATCTCCCCCCCCCTTACCTTAATCCCTGTGAGGCCATATTTTTCACTCTCGACAATGCCCTTGTTATTTAAGACAGCACGCTTGCTTTCCTCAGTCATTTAACATTACTAAAGCTCCCTACGAATCCTCTGATCTCCAGCATGGGTCCCTTTTAAATGCCATCAGCATGTCCCTTATTATCTTGGCAGCAGCTGGAAGGCCCAGCGGCCACCACAGACCCTGCCGCTTCCTGATCGCCTCCCATATCGACAGCGGCAGGAGAAGCAGGGCTTATTTCTACAAACACGGGCCTACTGAAGTATGTCTCTTTTGTGTAATTGGGAAGCCTATAACTCTTAGAAAGTAGAGATGCTGCCGAAATTCACCTCAGTCAATTTTCTCCTGGGATTTTTGGAGTTCGTAATGAGCTGGCCTTGTTTCAGGACTGAGAGTGATGTATTGGCAACCCCATAGTCCATTTGTATTTCCATATATGCTTTCTATAGAGCTCTGGCCATGTGTTGTTTGTTCCCTCCCTCCCTCTCTCCCTCCCTCCC
>NW_015237386.1:0-659 GCF_001447785.1 Gekko japonicus | reverse complement strand
CCCCCCCCCCCCCCCCCCGAGGGGGGGGGACTTGGCAAGCCTACGGCAGCCAGACCTACCTTGAAGTGCTGTTGTGAAGATAAAAGGGACCCTGTTTCTCTCATATTTAACATGACATAAGGTAATATTTAAGTGTAACGGGCAGTGCTCGCTCAATTACGGGTGGTCCTGTGCACTAACAGTCTGAGAGACTATGTAACCCAGAAACATTTCTTCACTTGGATAAATGCTTCTATGCTAATGTTATGACGACAGAAGACTTTTTGGACGGTAGCATATTCCATCGGATCTAACTTGGGACTTTCAAGTGTCCACTATTGCTGCCACATTCAATGTTAGATAGCAATTCATCTGTCTGAGCGTTGCTGTTTCCCATGAGTATATCAATAAATTTTATACAGCAGTATTATGAACCATGGCCTGAATTAATGCCTATATAAAAAAGGACAGTATACGAAGAGTGAAAGTGCAACGTTTAACTTTATTAGCAGTACTTGGTGCAATGTGAACATGCAAACAGTACTGCAACACACAAATGTGCAAAATATAAATTGTGCAAATAACGCATGTAAACATAACTGTACCCTGTATTGACCTGACAATAAATAACAATTGGTAAACAAAACAATTTTTTTGTAGAAGAAGAAGAGAAGAGATTG
>NW_015237385.1:0-659 GCF_001447785.1 Gekko japonicus | reverse complement strand
ATGTTCTGACTCCTTCACAAACTTTGTTATGGTTGCCACTTGCCAGACTTGCCATTTTGGCATAGCGCCCCCTTTGCTGAGGGGAGTGGGTTGTTGCAGTAACATGAGATTTCCAAAAACAAAGTTCTGTTTTCTATTTGTGCATTTTTAGTGCCAGTTTTCTCTTTTTCTGCTGAAAGCCCAAGTGTGTCACTGAGAATCCACCTGTTATTCAAGTAGCATGATGTGTTGACTTGAGCAGCACAGGGGAGAATAGGGACGGGGAAGAAAAATGAAGTCCCAGGAAACTGTTGTGGGAAGACTTTCAGTGGAAAGGTTTCCACCTGCAAGCAGTATTTACTTTTTCTGATCTCCAAAGAAATTGGTTTGTGCTCTGATATTAATAATAATTTATTGATTATTAATCTCTGGCACCATACGTTAAGCCTCTCAACTAGTGGCCAAGTACAGAGGGAAAAACCTTCCGACTACTGTGTGTGTAAACCCTTCATTCATCAGAAAAGCAGATTGTGTTTGGAGACCAAGCCTCCTGCCTCACCCTCAGAAATGAACTGGACCTCTGTGTCTTGCCTATGAAGGTTTTCCTGCCAATTTCTCCCCTCATTTACAAATGCCAATGATCCTTTGTGATGGTCCCCAAAGGAAGAGACACCCCCCCC
>NW_015237384.1:0-659 GCF_001447785.1 Gekko japonicus | reverse complement strand
AAATGCCTGTATTCTAAAGAGCTATCTTTTGGAAGGAATGAGGTAGATGTTTGTTAGTGTTCATTTAGCGCAACATTAAGCGTTTCGTGAATAATCATGATTTTAAATGTGCTGTGAGCCAAAGAGTAACAATGACGGTTTATGCTTGACTATAAGTGAATTTTATAATCCACTAAAAGGAAATTTAATAATCCACAAGGGAAACGCAGAAGGCATTGGCAGTGGAGTGGAGAACCCAAATTGGCGAGCAGGAGAAAAGGATATGTTGCATGAATATACACGGAACATGGAAGGGGGAAGTGGCATCGCTGGGTTCACGCATGGTTTGTGGGTTGGCAAACTTAGAGAGCGGCAGTGCACCCGCAGCTGAGCCATGCATTAAAGTTACAGTGCGGCTCAGCTGCTAAGAGAAAAATGCCGTCTTTGGGGGCGGAAATGAGGAAGAAAATGCGGAACTTAGTTCTCTCCCCCCGCCCCAAGCACACTGGTTGAGGTAGAGCATCCAGATGGACCTTCCATCCACAGCCACAGCACATTTTCCCCTTTTGAACCAGATCAAGGGGAAGTGGCGTGCCACATCTCTCCCCACCAGCATGCTTTGCTGTGCTCAGGGACTCTGAGAAGAAAGGTCAGCAGACCTTCTGAGAATGACCACTCTT
>NW_015237383.1:0-659 GCF_001447785.1 Gekko japonicus | reverse complement strand
GGGGAGGGCGGGGTATAAATATAAAAAATCAATAAAATAAATAAATAAACTGTGAATGTGGTTCTCTGTAAGCCACAGAGTGAGTACTGCCGCTTTAACTATTAAGTGAATGGAAATGGACTAAAGGAAGGAAATCTGCTTATTAGGCCATTATTAAATATATCATAATGATTTCAGCTGCTATTCAGTAGCTTGCCCTTCTCTCTGTTTATTCTTTTCCGTTTCTGGTTAAGTAACCCTTATCTTTCTTGCAGACAGACACGAGGAGAGGAGACTCCAGAAGACTTTTTCTATTTTGTCGACTTTCAAAGACACAATGCAGAAATAGCTGCTTTCCACCTTGACAGGTAATTCACATGACAGTGGCTTGAAACCTGAGTTAGGTGAAAAGCACAGCACTCACATAAAGGAATTTCTTGCACTTATACCTCCCACTACAGCTCACCACATGCGCCCACTCTGTCCCCAGGAGTCAGAGAGCCCCTGGAATACAGTGTGGGCAAAGTGGAAATCTGCAGTGAGATGACAAAACTGCTAAAAATCTACTTGCCTTCTGCAACTGCAAGAGGAGCTTAGAATCTGTGCCCATTTCTTTATCACTTCCTTAGTTGTACAGCTGGCAGCTGCCCGTGTTGCATCTTCAGACAGGCAAAATAATA
>NW_015237382.1:0-659 GCF_001447785.1 Gekko japonicus | reverse complement strand
TCTTAGAGGGAACATTGGCAACAACCAAACATTCAGCAAAGCCTTAAACATTTCTCATTTTTACCAATATTTCTAGTTCCTTTGTCTCCATTTCCCTACGTCATCAGAAAGAGGGAAGCAAAAATTCATATGCCAAGAACAACTGTTTTTTCACTGAAGATTAGAACACTGACCTTCAAGCATGAATGATTCTATTTTACAAAACTTGCCCACACTTCCTTTCAGAGGTCCTTTAGATAACCATAAACATCCAGTGACCCTCTTTCTACAAAGTTGCCAGAATTAGTATAAGAGACAGTACTGGCTTCATGCTGCGGGATGTATTCAATGTCAAGCCCTGCAAAATAGCCAGTTTCCTGAAACCACAGTATACTCTTCAATTTGTCAAAGAGGCCATTTTTGATCATGCAAGTGAAACTAGAGCCTCACTCTATTTTAAGAAATCTCCAATGGGATTTTTAAAATTGTGGATCCAGGGTTGGCTCTGGGTTTGAAGACTCCATGCACGAAATCTCTCACAGGGCTCCACTTTCCCCTTATACAGAGAGAGAGGCAGACCACCGTTGCTGCTACACTGCCGGGAAGGTGAGAGAAAAAGACTGCACACCTTCTTGGGGCCCAACCGCACACCATTTTTCCCTGGGTCCAGTCCAGTGTTC
>NW_015237381.1:0-659 GCF_001447785.1 Gekko japonicus | reverse complement strand
TTTCTACAAAAAGAGCCCTGCTTACATGGTTCATGTGTGGGCAAAATGTTGTGCAGACAAAAATATGTATATCACTCTGAGCCCCTTGGATGAAGGACAAAAACATGGATAAATGTGAAAACTTAATTGTGTGGTTAAAGAGCAATATCATCATCCTAGATCATGTTTGACTACAGCAGTAGAAAGTGCAATGCTCAATACCCCCGGAGTAAATAGATTAAGTTAAATAATAATAGCACAGGCTTAATAATGTTTAAATATTTAGAACTGTGGATAAACTCAAGAGAAAAGCTCTGTACTAGTGCTAAGGCAAGCTCAGAGATGATTCGACGCAGAACAGCCACTTAAACATTTTGCCATGATAAGCTACTTGTATTATTTTTAGCCCTCACTGACAGCATAAGGCACTTAAGACAAGATCACACAAGCACACACTGGCACCTCTTTCCCCCATTTGCAAAAATGGGACACGTTCATTGGCATGCACATTACAGAAATGCAAGAGAGACAGACCGTAAACACAAGTTCATCATGGGCCAAGGCCAATAATTAATTTATTTCATGCTGTTCCACAAATAAGCCAATGTCACTCTCTTAGCCCACATGAAAGACCAAAAAGAGTAAGAAAAGGAAAGTTCCTACCAAGAACAGATGAACTA
>NW_015237380.1:0-659 GCF_001447785.1 Gekko japonicus | reverse complement strand
CCCAAATAATTTTGGAATCCTGAAAAAAATGAACTGGTATTGGAGACCTGAGTAACCTGAAATACCAATAATTATACCCTCCAAAGTCTGGATCAAAAAAATACCATTTTTTCCTGGTGCACTTCCCTACTGCAACCCCAAACTACTGCTCGTGTTTGGATAATTCAATGTTGATAGAAGGGGGAAAAGAGGCTTTTAAAGCTCCTGCTACCCTTTTATTGCCGGAGGCATGCTGAGGCAAAGCTGGAATGTATCTTCTGCTATTTGTTGCTCCAGCTGTCCTCTCAGCATCCCTCAGCGCAGTATCCCTCAGAGTGTCCAATGCAATCAGCAGCTCTGAGGACAGGCCATTCTAATAGGCCTCCATCTCTACAGAAGCCTCCTGCCATTTCAACATAATCAGATGAGGATTTGATCATGACAAATGTCAAGTCTCCAGACCTCTAAATCATGGAATGACTGACCAGAACAAAACAGTAAATTCACAGTATATGAGTGCGTACACTGTGTTTACTACAGTGTATGCACACAAAACGTTGATTCTCCAAGTACTGTCTGTTGGCCTCCAACATCTGGCCTGAGAACTTGTCACTAGGACCAAGAGCATTTTATTATCTGCTGTTTGGGCTGTAGAATAACATAATCTCTAGTCTGACTTT
>NW_015237379.1:0-659 GCF_001447785.1 Gekko japonicus | reverse complement strand
CAGCTTAGAGGGAACACTGCTTGCAGGATGAGACTACCCCCCAGAAAATCTGGGGGGGTCGATGGCATAGCCTCTGTGCTTTGCCTACACTGAGTTAGTGATGCCACTTAGTATTCTAGGAACCACGCGCAAGGTTTGAGCCCCGCCAGCCTCGTCCATTGCGCCAACCACCCCTCCATCATCCCTGCTCCTTACCTCTTTGATCTCTCCCTCCCTCAGCACGGAGGACGCCGCGAGCGACTACTACTTGAACATCACCAACCATTTCCTCTGGTCCCCGGTGGAAGTGACGCTGGGCCTGTACAGCTCCCTGTGCCAGTACTTCAGCGAAGAGGAGGAGCGCTGGAAGACGGAAGGCATGGCTCCCTTGGAGGGGACCACCCCCAACCAGGCTGTGTGCCTAACCCAACACTTGACGGCTTTCGGCGCCAGCCTCTTCGTCCCGCCGCACTCCGTCCAGTTCATACGGCCCGTGAGTTGCAGTCGGGGTGTTCTCAAAGGGCCGGACTTGGGGGCTTCTCTGGCAGGCATTGGGGCATCTCGCACGCTCGCTGCGGTTTCTTTGCTATCGGCCAGCTAAGGCTCACCCCTGGAGGTGGCGATGGGTGCAGGAAAGGCAGGATAATCTTCCCGTGTCCCTTTCTCTCGCTCAGCCTCCA
>NW_015237378.1:0-659 GCF_001447785.1 Gekko japonicus | reverse complement strand
TGACCGTAATAAAGAATGTATGTATGTATGGACTTAACACCCAACATCTGAAGATTAGCCCCTAAACTAGCAATGGTTCTATTTCTAGGCTGTTTCTGAAACACTGTCTTCTCTAAAGCACCTTGGAAAGCCACACAGACGTCTCTCTGCCCCAAACTATTCCTGGTGCAGTTCTCTCATTCCACCAGGAGATGGAGGACACGTCAATGTCCTGGGCGGACACATTTGCCATACATTGTACACTCTTGCAACTGGGACACCGTTGTACACTGCAACGAGAACCTTTCTTCCTCTTCTTAATTTAACATATTTTTGGGGGGAAAGGTTTGAATTACCATGGGAAACAAAGGAGATGGAGAGAAGGAGGGGCAAAGGTGGTCAGAGTCCTGCAGACAAAAGCACAAGGAGATATTACAGGAATCTCAGCTGGTGCTTATTCACAATAACCTTGCCTGATACAAAATGCCCCAGTTAGGTGGACTGATAAATGCTGGCTTAGTTCCGTCGGAGTTTCTGATGGTAGCAGCAGTTCTTTCCTGCCTAGTTCCATGACGCTAAGCAATAAGCTATCCTTGCATTGTTAGAAATAACGGTTACTCTAGTACAGCACTATAATCACCCCCTCCTTTCTTACCTGTACCCCCACATCTGTGGGTGTG
>NW_015237377.1:0-659 GCF_001447785.1 Gekko japonicus | reverse complement strand
AGAATTCAAGCCCAGAGGAGAAGCCGTGTTAGTTTTTTGCAGCAAAAATAAATAGAGAGTCCGGTGGCACCTTGAAGACGGACACATTTTTATTCTGGCATAAGCTTTAGTCTCTGCTCTGTGAACGATTATGTAAGAATAAAAAAGTGTTTGTCTTCCACGTGCCACAAGACTATTTCTGATGGAATTTAAGCACAAGCTGGCTAAAGCGAAACACAGTCTAGCTTCACGGACTCCAATGGGAAAAGTTGTGTGTGTGTTTCAATCCTTCTCAGAGAAACCAATGGGGTTTTAAGGTGCTTAAGTTTGGCTAGAGAGTATGCTCAGGTCCCATTGGTTTCCGTAGGACTTTGGGTGCACTATGCGCTTTACACATGCTTGCTTTTGGAAAAGAAAAGAAAATACACTAACTGGCATGCTTTACTTGAGGAATGTAGCCTCAGCCTCAACGTAGGCAAGCGTTCCACTGAAATTAACGGTGCGCTCCTAAACCACAAGAACAAAAATGCTCGCTTTGCCACGGAGTCCAACAGGGGAGGAAAGAGCTCTCTAAGGGATGCTGCACCAGCACAGCTACAGAATCGAGTGGCCAGATGGATCGATGGCACAATTCTTCTCCGCTCCCAAATTGTGCCGTGTTTCGCATTTCCAAACTTGCA
>NW_015237376.1:0-659 GCF_001447785.1 Gekko japonicus | reverse complement strand
TGAAGGGCAAATTCCCCTGAACCATAACGAACAATAAAAGGACTTAATTGGCAACTTTAAGAAAGCATTATAAAATGTAATTGCCTTCCTTCACAACAATCTCCATGGGAAATCTGTGGTGACAGAAGACCATCAGTTGATATAAAAGAAACAATCAAACCACTATCTTTCCTTCTTTATTATGATGGTTGTAGAGATTAGCAAAGGGATGTCTTTGTCAATCTATACTTTTATCTTCCAATATTCCCCTTCTTCATCTAGTAAAAAACTCTTCTGTTTACCTTGAAATGTCTCCATGGCCTTGGACCTCCACTTTACTGTTTTCTCATCATATAATATTCTTGTTCATGATATTCAGTACTTCTTCTGGACCACTTTTAAGTCCTACATTTACACTAAAGTAAAAAGGATCCTGAATTTAAGAGAAACCCTTTGAGAGGGCAATAGGCAAAAGGCTTTTTATTACCTTATATAACTGCAATTTCTGTGTGAATTTAAGACAACCCTCTCTTTTTCTTGATGGTACACACATGGGATAAAACTAGTCTGGTATCTTTCTTCCTGAAACTACCAATTTTCCTTTTCTGCCTTTACTGTGCCTCTGTTTTCAAATGTCCTCTCAAGACCTATCTTTTGAAAAGACTCTGGCTTAACCCCTT
>NW_015237375.1:0-659 GCF_001447785.1 Gekko japonicus | reverse complement strand
TGTGGTTGACAGGTGGTTCCCACTTTGAAACAGCCAGTGCCAAGGGACAAGCTGCATGCCTCTCTGAAGTACAGGCCTCACACCAGGGTAGAAGTATATGCAGCTCTTTTTGTTGATAGTTTAAGTGCAAACGTGGCTCTCCGTGAACTCTGGAGTGAGTTCCACTGACGTAAACTCATATCTGGATGAAGGTTAGCCTGACATCGTTTTCCTTGACATGCTCGTCTTGTGCATGTGGGGATTTTTAAAATTTAGTGTGGAAGAGTCCTGTGACCCTTTTTAGTTCTTGATGATCACTCATGGCTTTCCTCTTTTCCTTCCTCAGCGAAGCGTTCCATCAACAGCAGGCTGAAGAAATACTCCGCCAACCCCAGTGAAGATTTCCTTTGTGACATTTATTTTGGGAGCCAGCTTTCAAAGAAAGAATTGTACGCTGCCATCACAGAGTTTCAGATTGCGGGAGTGGAAACAGTAAGCATTTTCTGCATTAGCAAAGAGCACGCTGCTTGACTATCGGCAGACTGTCTGTAACGGTGGCCTTCCCTTGCAACTGGATATGATTCTCTTTTTCTCATCTTGAGTTTTGTAGAGGCAGTACTTGCAGGTTCGGACATGAGCCCTCCGGGGTCTCAGAGGTCTGTCACATCACCTGCTGCCTG
>NW_015237374.1:0-659 GCF_001447785.1 Gekko japonicus | reverse complement strand
CTTGGTCCAGCCACACACTCTCAGCCTAATCCACTTCACAGGCGAGGATAAAAAGACATAAACCCCTTGGGAAGGAAAGCAGGGCAGAGACACAATAAATACATACATGAAACCACGTGAGAGCCCAGGTTCTCCATGCAGCAGCACACAGGATTCTGTGGAGCGTGAACAGACTATGTGGACTGGCCGTCAGCCAAAAGCGGCTCAGAGGACACGGGCCTCAGGGCTGAAGTGTGTGATTGGCGGGGGAGGCTTTATTCAAGAGCAGAGCCGCTCCGGCCAATGCACTGGTTTTCTGAAAATGTATCCTTATGCGTTACCATTGTCGTATGATTTAGCACAGACCCGGGCACTGATTATTTAGACAGGCACTTTCCCCCACACAGTACTGAATAAGGCAAAGGGATCAATGACGGTTACCAACTTTCATCCTGGCTCTGCTCCTCTGCGTTTCAGAGGCTACCCAGAATCGGAGGAAGCGCACTATGTTCCCACCCTGACAAAGAAAAGCTTCACTGCCTTGATTTCTGAGGTGCAGGGTGGCTGTTAGAAAAAAACAGGCCCAAGAGCCAGGGCCAAGCCAAAAGGTGGCAAGCCTGGGGAATCGACTTCAGCGCCCTCTAATGGTTGCCGGGTCCCCACTCGGCCTCCCGCGGGGG
>NW_015237373.1:0-659 GCF_001447785.1 Gekko japonicus | reverse complement strand
GTCATATTATATACTTGGCCATTAAATCTGACTCCCTTTTAGCTTCTCCAGCTATTGGAAGCGTGTTCAAGAGTACCTTCACTTTATGTGATCTCTGATCTCTTAAATGCTTCTCACTAGTTCTTTCCATCTTCAAGCAGGATGCAATTATTTTTAAAAATGTGCTTTCTCTGCTTGCTGTATTACTGTTTTGCCCGTCTCTGGAGTATTTTTTTAAACGATTCCCTTATTCTGCAATAACGTATTGTTCCTAGATTCTATTTTGCCTATTCTTTAGGGTGGTACGGTGGGGATGCTACTTCATTTGTGCTCTGCACTTAGGCAGAAGTACCAAATTGCTGTTTTCTGTCACCTTATTGATAGACGATGGGGAAGTGGAGGACAGATCTGTTTTCAAGTAGCTATTATTTGGCTTGACGTTACATATTCCATTTCACCGGGTGCCTGCTATCTGCAGGCATCTCTTAGCTCAAAGTGTCGCAATCTGGTTTTGCATAAAGGTCCCGAGGATTTGCATTGAGCATTACTTCCTGTTCTGTGCCATTCGCCTCCGGTAACTGCCTCCATATCTTCGCCTAATAGAATTTCACCTTCAGCAAATGCAATCAACCTTTCTGATCATTTCCCATAGAAGGATTTTTGTTCTGTATTCAGAGCAG
>NW_015237372.1:0-659 GCF_001447785.1 Gekko japonicus | reverse complement strand
TGCTTTTTTAAAAGGACACCCTCAATTTCAGTGGCTTTTTAGGTGACTCTTTAATCTTTTGTAGAAAACTCTTAATATCTTTGTAGTACTCTGGGGTGAATATTTTGGATTGGGGGATAGAAACAAGCACTGTAGAAACATATATTTGATTTGCTTGTTTTATTTATTTAAACAAAATAATAAATTAGTAGATTAATGTACCGTAAAATGTTCTAGTAGCAATTCTTCTCTAAACCATATATGCTACAACATATTTGATTGTGCTGTACCTTGTTCGGTTCTCTCATTTACTGTGCATTCACCATAATAAGTAAGTTAAGATTTAACTTGTGTGGCCCAGTTTGATGGACATACCCTGAGGTCTCAGTTCCACAGGTGATTAATGCACATGAAACAAATGTCTGCTTGTCTGCGAGTGGCTGTCAAAGAATATCATCACTACACTTAAACAAACACAAGTTACTGAAGGGAAGGCGCAAGCAGCACCTCTCTGGGCAAAACAGCTCAAGCTTCTAAGAACAATGTATTTCCCTTAGTTGCAGATTGTTCCTTGAAACCTGATCAAGTTAAGCAGTTAAACCAACATGCTTTGATTTCGCTCAGGATAGTCCCGTTGACTCCAGTGAGGGAGCAGTCCCATTCTATTTATTTATTTATTT
>NW_015237371.1:0-659 GCF_001447785.1 Gekko japonicus | reverse complement strand
AGAGAGAAACCTTATTTTCAGTGTACTCATGAGGAGATCTTCAGAAATGCACAGTGATGAGGGTAAGTGCCCATTTTTTAAAGACCTGCTCACTGCCATCACCTAAAGCTCCTTAACTTTTCTCAACTCACAGTGTAGGATATAATCCTACAGTTTCTGCCTAGTTCTTTGCAGAAGAGGATATTGTTAAGACCTGCAAAGAGCTTGGCTTTAGAAAAAGCTGGACTATCACCCCACCCCTTATTTTTTTACTTGCATATCAAAGGTAGGAAGTGGCACACAGCAGAACATCCACTGGCTTTTCTGGACAATTAAGTAATGGCAAGAAGCCTGTGGCAGGGACATAGTACAGCCAGGGACTGTATTAACCCCCCGAGGTGCTTGCTTAACTGTTGAAACCAGCCAGAGGATCCAGTGAATGATTAGGTGTTACTGCTGCCCAGACCTTTATCATTTTCTTACCACTCCCCTGCTGAAATGTAAATATTAGTCTAGGAACAGAGGACCTGCTTAGTATACAGATGATGCCCAAACAGTTTACCATGCAGGTTGTTATAATAAATTAGGGAGTATCCTGCCAGGAGCCAACAGGGTCAACGTGGGATCTCTCTGTGCAGTGGTAGCATTCCAAGTGGTAAATCCCTCTAGATAGTTGCACT
>NW_015237370.1:0-659 GCF_001447785.1 Gekko japonicus | reverse complement strand
AGTGAGACCTATATCTGAGAGCAGATTGGGCCCCCAGGGTGAAACCAGGTGGTTTTTCCTTTAAGAGCTGTTCAATGTGAGAGCGACATAAATAAAAGCTGATTGCACCAGGAGCGTGAAGCAAGGCCTCCTTCATTCCAAGCAAGAGCTCTGAGGTGATAAACACCAATGCTGCCAGCTCATCTTGACAGCATGTGCGCTCTGTTAATCACTGGCTCTCTTGGGGAATGGCAGGTATATTCCCCTCCAGGTGCTGTGATTCATTGACTGGAACCGATATCTCTGCTTAAATGGTGGATTAACATGATTTAAGAAATATTCATTGCAAAGTTGATTAGAAAGACCCATCAGCAGCCTGGCAGGGGATTCATTTAGTGCAGCATGACACCATTTGGGGATTATCAGTTTTTCTATAGATGGCTTGTACTGAAGTGTCCATTTACATAGTGGTTTAAAAAATACTAGGGCTGTGTTCAGGGTTTGGCTGTTCCCATATTTTGGGGTGAGTAAGTTGTTTCCCATGCTTATGTGGTTTGTTTTTTTTAACCTTTCTGCCTCTTTTCAATGATCTGTTACTTCCCCTGATCTACTGCTGCTTCAGTACCGTTATTTTAAAAACAAAATGGAATCTTCTTCCTGGAATATGATGTCAACCCCAG
>NW_015237369.1:0-659 GCF_001447785.1 Gekko japonicus | reverse complement strand
TGGCCAAAGTATTTGAGCTTCAATGTCTGAAGTTGATGTCTGAGTTGGTCCCAAATAAAGGGAAATGGAGATTGTGCTCACCTTTGTTTCCTTTTGAGCCAAGTGACCCCGGTGGCCCTCTCGGTCCAGGTTGTCCTGGGTCCCCAGGTTCTCCGTCCAGTATTGCTCCAGATGGATGTATGATACCTGCAGGACAGAAATGGAGGAAAAACAATCATCTGCGGACTGCATGACAGTGAATTGCCAAACCTGCTTAGTTCTAAGCTGGTGGCCAGGATCGTGGGCATTTTACACATAAGAAGAGTTGGAAGAAAATATCACTTGGACTTCAAATTAACAGCAGAAGTATGCAAAGAACATACGTGGTGGACCAGGAAGCCCTGGAGCTCCTGGGAAACCTGGAGGTCCGTCTCGGCCAGGAGGGCCAGGGAACCCAACTGTTTCTCTTCCTGGGTCGCCGGTTTCACCTCGGAGACCTGGAACACCAGGGAACCCCAAGCGGCCTGGAGAGCCTGGGTAACAACAAACACATACAGCATTCTCGGTCACTACATGCATTCAGGTACCTTCTGTTGACTGAAATAGTTTCATTTTCATTTATATATGTTTCATTGTTTTACTCGCTCTTTTACTGGAGAGCCAGCTTGGTGTCGTGGTTA
>NW_015237368.1:0-659 GCF_001447785.1 Gekko japonicus | reverse complement strand
TACAGTTAAAGATACAGTACCCCAGGACCGCAAGACTGGCACTGCAGAATATATAAGCACTTACAATATGTGCCAGTTTTTAGCACTGACTAATTGATTCCCATATAGCACCGGAAAGGGTCAAATGGTAAATGCTACCAAGCAACAAGTATAGCTATTCTCCAGTGTTTTGATATTTACAGACACAAAGTGCTACAATGAACCTTTTTCTTTACATAGAGCAGGTCGTCTCTCAAGATGGCAGGTGATTTTATTATGAGTTCACAAGAATACACCCACTCACTTGGTTGGAGGGAGCAGTCTCCAACAGGCTAAAAACACTGGTTACAGTGTTAAAGCACGGCACTTCCATTAAAACCTGAAGTGTCAACGTGAGGTATTTTCAAGCCTTGGATTTAGTGACTGTCAGAAAAAAAGCACTGAAGTGGGTCTTTGCCTTGATCTCTTCCCATAGCAGTTCTTTTTGCCCCCAGGAAAGGAGATTCCTGGGGTCATGAGACGAACAACCACACAGGTTTGGAGGCCATGCTGAGGAACAGGGAGGGGTAAAGAAAGTCTTGGGAAAATTCAGGAAAAAGCTCTTTCCTGCCCACACCTATATTTTATTTTCTCCAATGGAGAAAAAAATCCTGGAAATCTTGGTTAGCACTCAAAAAAAC
>NW_015237367.1:0-659 GCF_001447785.1 Gekko japonicus | reverse complement strand
ATAGTGCACCAGATAAAGATTCAAAACATACATACATGAAAAATACAAATGTTATATTCAGCAACCTATTAGAGTTGTGCGTACACTAATTACAAGATGTCAACGATGATTTCACATAAAAATACATTACCACTAAGCCAGATGCATTTTGGCCCTAAGGGTCTTCTTCAGTGGTCTAAACCACGTTGCACACACATAAAAAATAAAAGACCTTTTCAGGGCCAAGCAGGTTTTAAATAATTCACTACAAGCATGTAGCTTGTTGACATCTTGTAATCACTATACGTGCAACTCTAACAGGCTGCTGTATATGACGTTTTTATTTTTCACGTATGTATGTTTTTAATCTGTATCTGGAACTGCACCAATTACATAAGAGCTGCCACTGATTTGCTAAAGAGGAGCTGAATCCGCAGGCTGGGAGGTCAGAGCAAGGGTATAGGTTCAAGTGCTGGACCTGAATCAGGAAGGTCCGGATTTAAATCCCTGCTCAGCCATGAAGCTCGACCTAGGCTAGCCACCAAATCAAGACAAAATGCGGAAACCCCATATAGTATAAACTTCCTTTCTTCAAGTTATAAAATGAAGCCCTTTATCCAAGATTGCTAAAAAAAAACAACTGCCTATGGTAAATTATGGTGCTGAAGAAGACTCTTGAG
>NW_015237366.1:0-659 GCF_001447785.1 Gekko japonicus | reverse complement strand
CCCTAACCGCTTGCTTGTTTCTTCCCCTCTTCAGGAAACAGCGCTCTGCACCGAAGTGAAGCCTCTTCAGATTATACCAACTCATTTGGTACAGCCACTGAAGTCCAATTCCCCAACGCATCTGGCGATGAGCCAGGTGGACTTAGTGGAACGTTTGCTGAGAGATCTCGGGACAGATAACACCGGCTTTACTGTCGATAATGTCATGAAGGTAGGGATCTGAGCTGCCGCGGCTTATTTACCCAGCCCAGGGATTTGGGCCAGCGCTTCTCCTGCAAAAGGAACGAAACATGCCCTGCTTTCCCATTTGGTTTGCTTCAGCCTAAGATTAAGTGACTTAAAACCGCTCCTGAAAAAATACTCTTCTTCGGCTGGCCTCTAGGAGAATTAAGTTCCACAATGCCGATTACTCTCCAGCATATCACTGAATATGATTCACCTTTCAGGAGAACATGGGATCATTCCCCCACATAGGAAATGTGTAGAAGCAGTGCAGAAGTAAGGCACTTACTCCCGAAAAAGTTTCCCACAGATCACCTATCTTTTGACAACATCAGTGCTGTTCAGGGTGTATCACTTGGCCCGACCCATGTGCTGGGCTCACCTCTATTACTGTTGTGTTTCTTCCATGTTCATTGAATTGACCTGCAAGCAGGGCT
>NW_015237365.1:0-659 GCF_001447785.1 Gekko japonicus | reverse complement strand
CTGCTACAAAAAGAGCCCTGCGTGACGGTAGCACTTTTTGAGTAAATAAGGGAGAGGCAGGAACAAAAGAAAAAATGGAAAAGATATGCTAGAATGGTTTCAGATTATAGTTTGTTAACATTCTCTGCTCAACATTTTAGTTCATTTGCATCGTTCTTTATGTATGCTATGATAGTTCATCTGTCAGTGCCAAAGATCAAAGAACCAATTTGTTAAATAAACACCTTATTGATGGATTAAGGCAATCTTGCAAGCAGTGACTCACACATAGTATTAAGATTGGCTTGTTTACACATTTTGTCTGAGAAGCATTATAACAGCACCATTGAGAACAGGCTTAATTTTTTTATTTTATTTTAATCCACAGAGAGAGTAATTTCCTCACTCCATTATGATGGAAATACTTTGTAAATGAAACAACTCAGTCTATTAGGGTCCCACACTTAAAAAACGTATTTCTCAAACTCATCCTCTTGCTTAATTATCAGAGTCTGCATGGCCTTTAAAAGCTCTCTGGATGGACTACATACTAAATATTTTATAGACAACATCTGGTTTGATGACAGACCATTTACCAGTGTTCAAATGAAAAGACATAAATCAGCACTTCACAGCTAACTCCCTGACTCTCACAGGCACACAAGGCAAACAAAATAAGG
>NW_015237364.1:0-659 GCF_001447785.1 Gekko japonicus | reverse complement strand
TGAGTTATGCTAATGAGCCCCTGCACATCCTTTTCTACAAAACAACCCCTGTTCAAAACCATCCATACAACCATCCATACTTTATATTCAAAACCATCATACATCAGTCCTGACACCCTTATGAAAGTGGTGGTAAATGTAAGGATAAAGAATCTTTGCAAGTCAAGTACTTACCATGCTAAGCAAGGGTATTCTAGAGATAATATAATTTACAGTTAATGAGCAATTCATAAGAATCTCCTTCCAGTCTACACTTCATTTTCCTTTTTATTTAGCATCACTCCCAGTATGGGCGTTCAGGGGCACAGTCCTTTTGCTAAGGTCCTTGGAACTAGCAGGGTACATGATGAAGGGAAGAAAAAAAGAGGAATGAACAAAGAGGACAGCTATGGGGGAAGGAGTAATCCTGTTGTGAAGGCAGTAAGTTACAGCTTCCCCCTGCAGGCCAGGCTGGCATGGAAGATCAAAACCATCATCTCTGACAGCCCTATACAATTCTATCCTGGACTGTATTCCAGTTTTGGGGGCCTTGGGCAGAGAGTACCAGGGGCTGCCTCTCCTCCACTGCCCAGCAGCTTGGAGTGCAGGTACCACAGTGTTTGTGAGTGGGTCAGGGAAGAACATACAGGTAGGCAGCAAAGGAGGCATTGGGGGGGGGG
>NW_015237363.1:0-659 GCF_001447785.1 Gekko japonicus | reverse complement strand
GCTAGCCTGGGCCATCCTGGTCAGGGAATACCACCTTAATCCAGTCTAAAACTGTTGAAGTCTGTGAACTTAGAACGGAGTAGATTTGCATAGTATTTTAGTCTTGGAGTGCAATCCTAAATAGATTTATCTCCTTACAGATTTACATTGACTTCAAAGGACATGGAAGGATCTAATTCTGCTTAGAATACCACTGAAAACTGCTGAGCCTTAATTATGGGCAGAGGGCCCAAACTAGTCATCATTGTTATTAATTTTAAAAAATTAGTTGTGACTGGGGCTCCCTGTAGTGTCACACAGCAGCTGCATAGAATGCCATGTTAAAGATCAGAAGGAGCCCTTGGAACTCTGCTCTGGAGGGAAGGAGGAACAGGATTTGGGGCAAGGAACCTCAGACCCAACGTGCCAAAAAAGTAATCTCTTTTTGGGACCTCATATGATATATAAACTCAGACTTGTTACTCGTAACACCCCCATTGTGAATCTTTCCATAAATAGTATTTTCAAACTCAGGCTCATTTTCTTAGTCCTGACTTTTTCCTGGATGCTACCCCCTTCTACTAACCACCTAACCACCTACAGAGATGAGGCGGTAAGGTAAAGAAACCAGCATTTGTCAAAACAAACTGGGGTTTGTCACTGTCTGCAAGCTGGTATCA
>NW_015237362.1:0-659 GCF_001447785.1 Gekko japonicus | reverse complement strand
TTCCACTCCTCTCTCCAGGAAGCTTCAGACTCCCTTTCTTCATGAAATGATTCAACTACAGCTATTGTTTTTAGAGTTTTCTCCTTGATGTTTAGTTGTGCCTTTGAACACTCACATCATTGTGTGTAGAAAGTGAAACATATGGCCATGTGTGCATATTTATGTAGAAATAAGAGGGGAAATATCCATATTATATTCTGAATTCATATTGATTTGACTCAACCAGGGCATTATGAATGAAAATATCTTACTTGAAATGGTATCATTATTACCATTTTTGTATTTTTGAATTTGAATTTCACAGCTTGTTCTTCAGCACACAATTACATATCATACATCTCTCACTGTCTTCCTGGCCTTTTGCTTTATATGGGGAAAAATGTTTTTCTTTAGCTTACTGTAAGTTATTCCTGCACTGAGGGGATGGGATCAGGAATAAGACACATTGAGCCTACTGTAATCCCTTCTACAGGCACAGAAAACTGAATTGTCCCATCAAATTCAGCTCAAGAACTATGATATGGCATTCTCCTTCCTATATCCATTTTAGCAGCTAAGATGTATAGCAGTTTGCAATTAGGAATTTCCATATTCATTTACAGCCACTTCCTGTGTTGTGGTTAGGTACAAAATACAAGCAAATATTCAAAACACACAAA